>NC_079455.1:5101952-5151952 GCF_903798145.1 Danio aesculapii
TTGTGAAAACATTTTGAATAGTTTAAAGTGATATTGTCTGGGTTGGTGTTGTGTATCATGCTAAAAAACCTTGTAATAACCTGCCAGTTAATTTAAAGACGTTTTTCTCAATATATTATTTCTTATACATTATATTATTTCAAACTACGAAAACTGTTATTTACCAGATCTTTTTTGGAATGTAAGATTCAATACTTCCACCAAATGAAACAACGAGTAAAAAGAGAAAGTGTTTGAGGAGGAATATTCTCTTAAAGGAAATCTGTGTGTTTCCTTGTCAGGGGAAAGGTGTTGGCTCTCTGAGCTACCTCTGTCTGCATTGTACATGTGTGTACATATAAACAAGGCGGATACTGTGAAGGGGAAAATTAACAGCATTGAAGACTGTAAACAGCGTCTGTCAAAGGGCTTTTCTCCAAGTGCTGAGAGCTGGATGCTGTAATGCCGTGCTGCTCCAGAAGGTGTGTCCTCCAACCTACAAAACCTGTATTGATCAGACATACGGATATACTTGCATTCACTCTAAAAGCCAGATCCTGTTGGTATAAGTGTACTTGTGTTCATGTGTGTGTCAGGATCCAGTCCTTACAGCCCTGTCACTCCTGCCTGTGTTTAACGTCTCTCTGTTTGTTTTGTGTATTAGCACATGGCTGTCTCTTTTGTTGTGTTGGCCATGTGCTCCCCTTGTCCTGCCTTCTTGTTTTCCTATGCCTTGCCCCCTTGTTTTAGTACTTGTTCATCTAATTATGTTCACCTGTTCCTTGTGCTCTCTACTCCCTTTATATTGGCTGTTTCTCAATATGCGTCCTTGTGTTCTCATGCAATGTCATCATCAGCTGCCAAAGTTCAGGTCCAATACCCAATACCCAAGACCGCAAGAAAGGAGGACGCGTGAAACTTCCCGGATGTGTTCTTGATATCGAGGACGCACCGATGCAGACTTGAGCAGCGAACTCGCTCTAGAAGTCCCAGAAGTCATTGCGACTGGAGGTGGGAACCGCAGCATTTTATTTGGATTTATTATTAAAGTTCAGAGATATAACTCTCTCAGGAGTTCCCCTAAATGAAACGGTGAATATAAACATTACCATGGGCATCTTAATAAAGGAATAAACATAATAAAGGTGTTTGTTTGCTGAAATTCAGATTAAAATCTGTTTTATTTATATTGTACAATGTATATTTGTAAAGTCTTTATGCATGCGGTAGTGTATGTATATATATGGATATATATGTATGTATGTGTATGTATGTGTGTGTGTGTATGTATATGTGTGTGTATATATATGTATGTGTGTGTATGTATGAATGTGTATATATATGTGTATATATGTGTATGTGTGTGTATATATATATATATATGTGTGTGTGTATATATATATGTATGTGTGTGTATGTATGAATGTGTATATATATGTGTATATATGTGTATGTGTGTGTGTATATATATATATATATATATATATGTGTGTGTGTATATATATATGTATGTGTGTGTATGTATGTATGTATGTATGTATGTATATATGTATGTGTGTGTATATATATATAAAACAATAAATCGTTGCATGAATGCTGTAATGTTTAAATAATTTTCCATTTAAAACGCATGAAGGTCACGTGAGCATCAGAAAGAACGCAGCATCTCATTTCTCAGAGTACGCGTTCTCTGATCTCGCGGTCTCCCGAGTTCGTTCTTCCGAGGGCACCTGGCAAGACCGGTCTTCTGCTGCGTTCAGCGGACTGCGTTCTTGGAATTGAGAAACAGCCATTGTGTTCATTTACCCCTTGTCTTTGCCGGTTTGTCACACTAGGCTGTATTTTAACGATCAAGGCGCAAAGTCTAAAGCGCATGGCGCAAAAGCATTAAGGGCATGTCCGAATCCACTTTTGCTATTTTAAGGATGGAAAAATACGCTTTGCGCCGTGGCACATGGTCTAACAGGGTTGTGCTTTTTCTCTTAATGAGCCCCTATTATGGGTTTTTAAAAATGACCTTCCATGCACAAACACTGTAGAAAGAAAAAGAGGAAGACAGACACTGTAGCAGATCCCAGTTAAATCAAGTCATGAAGACGCTGTGCTCTGAGGTGAGAGGGAAAGTTAATGTTATTTTCTCTACCCAAAGATGAGGCTGTGAGCAGTCAGTGGTTGAGGTTTATTTTTGCAAAAATACCTCAGCATTATCGCCCCGGCCTTGTGCTGTGTTCCTGTCATTTTTCTGACGAGTGCTTCATTAATCTGCACGCTTACAATACGGGATTCATCGGTCATTTGTTAAAAGAAGGATCAGAAAGGACTATTTAAGCTGCGGTCACACTGGGCTTTTCCTCCCATAGACTTCCATTCATACGCACGCGAATGCGTCAGACCGGAAACGCAAGGTTATGCGTCACGTTTTGCAGGTCGCTGCGGTGCAAAGTTCAAGCTTGGTGAACTCTGACCTGCGAAATCGCATCACTTGACTGCCTGAGACTAATTGTGGATTAAAACACGACCTCTCTGGACAGAAATGTAAAATACTGAGCAATCAGCTTTTTTAAATGTCTAATTATCTTGTTTAATCCCGCCCCTTTTCGCAACGCTGTACGACAGAATTTCGCACACACAAAGCCCGGTGTGACCGTAGCTTTATGTATGGGACTTGACAGTCAAACCATTGGCCCTTACCCAATCATCCCCATCCACTGAATTAGATGTCACTCCACTTCACCCGTATCTTGTGTGTGGTGAGCGCACTGGCGATGTTGTCCTGTGGCTGCCGTTGCATCATACAAGTGTATGCTGCACACTGGTGGTGGTATAGAGAGACCCCCCTCATGATTGTGAAGCGCTTTGGGTGTATGGCCATACACAATAAATGCGCTATATAAATACACACATTACATTACATAAAGTAATGATGGCAGAACAGCCCACACTCTTTACTTTCACTTGAAATTGCTGTGCTTGACGTGTCTTCTTAAACTGTAAAATACACTCATACATGAGAGAAAGATGAAATAATGATTATCATAAAGCAAAATGTTCTTTAAATGGTCAAGAACTGTTAGCTAAAAGATTTTTTGGTAAAGCCAAGAAAATTCTTCACTTTTGTAGTCTATGATGACCTCGCGTTTTGGGACATGTGGCAAACTATTTACTTATTTGAGTGGAAGCACTCGCAAATGTAGCCTAAAAGTAAAGGGATTAATTTACAAGAGATTACAAGGTAAGTAGCCTTCAACTGAGGTAAATAAATGTGTGGTGTGCTAGAGGAGCCACACAGTGTATCACATTTAACATTGTGTCCTTGTGTTACACTGCAAGTGAGCATCACAACATAAAAATAAAACCTAAAAGGCTCACAGTATGATAAACAAATGCAACCTCATTAGGATTCAAGTTTTTCTAGTTTCTGACTTTGTTGTCAGAAAACACAGACATAATAGACAAGATTTAAATAAAACTGTAGGGTACATGTGACCATTATGCTTAATTCACAAGTCCTGACGCGTATTAGTGCTCTTACATTCGATCAAGACACGAGAGTCCATCTAATTCAATGTATCTTCGTTTTATTTTCACATCAGATATCCACAGGTGCCAATGTTGTCAAAATCCACTCACTCATACAACTTGTTTGTTCCAGCCTGATGAACAATGACTCCAATATTTCACTTCTACGGTCAAAAGCTTGTGCTCTCCAACTTCTGCACATCGCACTAGAAACTCACTTGTGTCACACAAACTGTGGGAACTATATGAAGCATACTACACATGCGCAGTAGAAAGTAACTCAAAGTATATGACAGGCAAATAGCAAGAACATAAGAAGTATATAAAAACAGTATATAAATAAAAGTATATAACATGCAAGTATAACACACAAATTTATATATATATATATATATATATATATATATATATATATATAAATTACCTAAAACAATAAAATATTAAATATGGCTCCTACAAAAACAATTTAATTACTATAGTCAAATTCCATTTCATTTGGTGGCCATCTTTGAAATGCTTCTAGGGCAATATGTTCGGGCATTCTGTTTGAATGGGGAAACATCAAATTCTCCAAAACTGATTGTCAAGCTTACGATTACATTATATATTTAGAATAACCAATGAGATTAAACCACAACTGTCTCATAAGTTTAGTTTCTTAACGCCGAAAAGAACGAGATCACGACACCAACCTTTCATGGCTGTTCTACACATTATCATTCTCTGAATAATGCTTAATCAGACCGCACTGGTATTCTGAAGTAATCCACAACTTGGTCTTCATGGCGAATTTCCTCCAGAACTGAAAGCGACTCTTTGTTTACAGGTTTGGTGCTGATTGAGCAGTTGGTGTCATGTGATGTGCGTTGGACAGGATGAACTGTACATCACGTTGGTTTCTTACAGATTACAAAAGCATAAAACTTTTGTTTTCAAGTGTAGTGGGTTCATTTAAAAGCACAGGTTTAAAGTTTTATTTCGATATATTTATAATGTCTGTGAAGCAAGTATTCCCTGAGATTCCGATGTGTTTGTCGACAACCAAACGGTTGTAAAAGCACACGTCTGGTCTAACGTCAGTCAATAGTGATCGGTAACTGTCTCCTGTACTAGTAGGTGGTGCTTCATTCACCATATTGACCGTTACACTGTTCTCTATCCAAAACTGTACAAGTGACATGTCGTGTGTGTTCTATAGTCTTTGCTATAGTACCAAAGATCAGCCATCTTGATGTTTATTAAATAAAAAAATACTATAAAAGCTTAATCTAGGAGAAAGGAATGAGAGAGAGTGAAAAATAAGACGGACCTGAAACAGAACCCTGAGGAACGTCTTGTGTGTGACCATGATGCTGAAACATGTACCTCAGGGGCGAGCGAATGCGGCCTCTGTATGGAGCTCATTGTCTGTAATCCGGTCATGAGAGCCAGCAGATCACATGAAGCAGGAGGATTCTCTCACAGACACCAGCACACACGTACAGCACTAAACACTGTTACTAGACTCTGTGCTACTGCGTTTCTCGTAAGGCAGCACAGAAATAGACTTGTTAGCCAATGCAGATGCACATACAGATGAGCCATGCAGTATGAACATATTATTTCAAGCCATTATCAGAATGTTCTAGCAGTAATAATACACTAGTAATAGAATTACAAGGAAATCTAATCAAGAATTTACCTAGCTAAGTATATAGTAGCATCCTGAATTTAGGATGTAAAAAAAAATAAAATAATAATAATAATCTTTTAATCTAATTGTTTTATAATAATCCAGTAATGTTTTGCATGCAGGAGTCTGACTGACAGCAGCCAGTGCTCGACACATATTTAATCCCCTTAGAAAGACATGAAAAAACTTTTAAAAATAATGTAATAGAATAAATACAGAAGATCTGTGGCAATATCTCCAACCCAATTCAAGAAATCTGGAAAACTGGAAAGTTAGTTCTGACAGTTAACTGTGGTGTGTCAAGTAACTAAGGAAATTACCACCAGGTACCAGATTAACACTGATAACTAGGAGGTATATACAGTAGTGTGAAAAAGTGTTTGCCCCCTTACTGATTTCATGTTTTTTTGCGTGTTTGTCACACGTTATTGTTTCAGATCATTAAACTTATTAAAATATCAGAATAAATATACCAGAATCTTTTCACAATTAAGAAATCCCTTAAATATGACCTTCCTGACAAAGTGAAGTAGACCAAAAGATCCTCAAAAGCAATGCGCCATGCAGAGATCCAAAGAAATGTAAAAACATAGGAGAATGAAATAAATTGAGATCTACCAATCTGGAAACGTCCAGATTATAAAGCCATTTCTAAAACTTTGGGACTGCAGCAACCATGGTGAGAGCCAATATCTACAAACGGCAAAAACATGGAACAGTGGAGAAACTTTCCAGGAGTGGCCAGCCAACCAAATTACCCCGAGAACCCATCCAAGAGGATTGAGTTCTGCAGCAGGACAGTGATTCAAAGCACACCAGCAAGTCCACTTCTAAATAGCTTAAAAACCCCAAAATGAAAACTTTGGAATGGCCTAGTCAAAGTCCTGACCTAAATCCAAATGAGATCATGTGGAATGACCTTAAAAAGGCAATTTATGCTCAAAAACCCTCCGATGTGGCTCCAACTACAACAGTTCTGCAAAGGTTGGTGAGCTAAACTTTTCCGCAGCGCTGTAACAGACTCATTGCATGTTATTGAAAACACTTGGTTGCAGTCATTGCTGCTAAGGGCA
Source organism: Danio aesculapii (assembly GCF_903798145.1). Classification (NCBI taxonomy): domain Eukaryota; kingdom Metazoa; phylum Chordata; class Actinopteri; order Cypriniformes; family Danionidae; genus Danio; species Danio aesculapii. The sequence goes on from NC_079455.1 coordinate 5,108,196, forward strand.
GCCGAACCAGTTTTTAAGTTTAAAGGGCAAACACTTTTTCACAGTGTCATGTAGTATTTTGATTTTCTTGAATAATAAAAAATAATTTCTATAAAAATATGTATAAATAGTTATTTTTCAATAATATTTAAATTCGTTTGATGATCTGAAACATTTTAACAATAACAAATCCGTAAGGAGAAAAAATATATATTTAAAAACAACAACAACAACAGCACATTTCCTCTTCAAGCAAAAATCTAATGTGTAATGTGACTTCCCTTGTCATCAAGCACAGCTTAAACTGTTTTCTTCTAATTGTCCTGACATTTTCTGAAATAATGTGTTGTGTAACCAGGCTTCTTTTAACACCTTTTTCTTCAAGTTTAGAGTGTCATATCTTTTTTTTCTGTCCAGATGATCTCATACAGCCTCTATAATATTCAGGTCTGGACCCTGTTTAGGCCATTTCATAACTGTCTGTGTTTCATCAGCTGTTTCTTTCTCCAAATGGGATTTCACTGCAATTAGTGGATCGTTATCATTCCAGAAATTAAAACTATTACCACCGAAGTCCGTTTCAGAAGGAATGGCATAATGAATTATAGCTCAAACCAAGACAAACAGCCTCTTTCACATGTCTTAAACAACGAAACCTAAAATTTTTCAAACTCTAACCTAACTCCTATCCTAACAAACCATACATCAACTGAAAGATGATTTATTCACCCAATAGGCAAATTAACGGTTTGTAAACATTCAGGATGCGCACGCATCGTGCCTGCAGAGAAAAAAAAACGGGAGCGCTAGCATTTACAGCAAGGAAATGACATCCGATGAGTTTGTTGTTGTATTAGAGACGAGTAATATTGATAACATATCACAAAATGCTTTCAGCGAATTATGACAGCTTGTCACCCAGTGATAAGCAGTTATTCGGCAAAATTAATGCTAAAGTGAGTGGCGTTCATCTGACAGGTCCATTTGCAATAGCACCCTCCCAATGGATACTATATAAGACGAAATGGCCAAGCACCCAGCCGGAAATATACAAGTATCTCATTGAAACTCCAAGTGTTTTTCCTAAGAGAGAAGTTAAAGGCCTACAAGTCTTTGGATGCCTACAATATAGTTCTGTCTGGTCATGTGCAAGAAATAATATTCCATGATCACCAGATTAAAACCTTTGTAGTGGTAAAAACCGAGGTTCTGCCTAGCCAAAGACAAGGAAAGAAGACGGAGCTATACAAGGCCTGGGTAATCATCAACAAGCAAAACAACTGCATTCTGACAGCGAACTACACCTGGACGGCAGGGTGTGTGAACTTACGCTTTTACATTTCGTTCTAAGCATTCGGTTTCCGCAGTTTAATTCACCATATTTTTGCTGAAACCATTGCTGGAATCAAAAACGAATTATGTGTATGATTCAGCATAGCGTGAACTTACCTGATATAACGTGAGAACTGCAGAATCGAACATTTTTAATTAGGTCCTCACTCCATTCAGCTCTTCTGACGGCTGTTAGCGTCTGCGGTTGGCGTTAAAAGTTTAATAAAAAGTTTTCTATTTTTGGCGAATTTGGCATCCTACGGCACAACAAATTGTTTGCTGTTTGTCTTTTGCAACCGGTATGTGCAGTTGAACCCGTGTGACGTCATGTGAGACGTAATTCCCCTATACGTATAAATCTCAATTAAAAAAAAAGACAAAAAAATGTACACTTATGACTAGTTTTATGTGTCCCATATATCCATTATACCATCAATAAACCAACAGATTTAATGTTGGCCTAAAACATGTGCACAGTACTGTTCATCATCAAATGTACAGTACACTGGGCAGAATTGTGATGTTGTGGTATTACCAGCGAGAACAACTGTCTGCAATGAACCTTCTCACATCCGGCTCAGCACAGGTCACTATAGAAAGGCTCTGTCTCTTTTCCTTCATCCTCCCCCACTGCCAGATGTGACCTATCACATGCCCCATCTGCTCAGAAAATCTGCATCATCGCTGCCATCCAGGATACTGCTCTCCGAAGACACACACTTCAGAGAATACAAACACACACCCCGCCCAAGAGGACACGGTAAAGCTCTTATGATCTGCATATGTTCAACACACCTATTTGCATGTCATTTTAAGGCCTGATTACCACAATTAGATTTTTCCATCAATCAAGAATAGAGTGTTCCCAACTATTGTTTAAACAGATGTGCTGTATATTGAGCTTTATAAAATGCTCTATTGTTTCAAGGGAATTATTACAGAACGTAAAGGGATAGTTCATCCAAAAATTAATATTTACGGTTAATTTAATCAGCCTTAGGAAATTGAACATGTAGGTGGCTTTGTCTTGGAGTAGAACAATTTTTAGCTGAATTCATGATGATTTGCACGTCGATGGTCATCTGTATTGAGATTATTAATAAGCATACAAAACAAGTCTAAATCAATCCGCAATACACTGGGCTCTCGGGAAGTAAAATGATCTGTATTTGCAACAAATTTAGTACTGACTGTAAAAAAATGCTGGGTTCCATGCAATCGATTTGTGTTGGGACAACATGAAGGAATTAAGTTAACTTATTGAACCAATTGAAGTGAATTGAACATGCTTTAAGACAATTAAGTTGTCCCAAAAAATCCTAAAGAATTGTATTGTTTCAACTTTCAAAGTAGATTGAACAAACAGCAAATGTCATTTTTTAAAATGATGTTTATCTAGGCCAGGGGTCACCAAACTTGTTCCTGGAGGGCCGGTGTCCTGCAGATTTTAGCTCCAACCCTAATCAAACACACCTGAACAAGCTAATCAAAGTCCTACTAGGTATGCTAGAAACACCAAGGCAGGTGTGTTGAGGCAAGTTGGAGCTAAACCCTGCAGGGACACCGGCCCTCCTGGACCGAGATTGGTGACCCCTGATCTAGGCTGTACAGTAAAGCTAAAAAATGTTGTAAATAATGTTCAGTTTCTTGCACAGACCAGTCATTTCAATTTATAAGACAACTCCCTATGTAAGACAACATACCCCTATATACATTTCTGGAGAGCGCCAAATACATCCCAGGTGGTAAATCTGCCAGAGGTCACCGTTTAACTGACTGACCGACCAATCCCCCCAACCTCCTTCTTCCCTAAACCCAACTGATTGACCAGCCCATCCACTTTCCTAAACCCAACCAACACACTGCAAAAAATGCTTTTCTTACTTAGATTTTTTGTCTTCTTTCTAGTCAAATATCTGAAAATTCTTATATCAAGAAGCATTTTCTAGGCTAGCAAAACATAATGACTAGTTTTCAGAACTAATATGCCAAAATTAAGTGAGTCTTTCATTAAAACAAATAAAATAATGTGCTAATAATGTGCTAGTTTTTCCTTTTGACTTAAGATTATTTTTCTGACCCTATTGGCAGATTATTTTGCTTGTTTTAAGGAAAAACTCACTGCATTTTGGCATATTATTTCTTAAAACAAGACATTATGTTTTGCTTGTCTCGAAAATTCATCTGGATATGAGAATTTTCAGATATTTGGACTAGAAAGAAGACAAAAAATCTAAGTAAGAAAGGATTTTTTGCAGTGCAGTGTTTTCAAAAGCAATCCAGAAAAAGAAAAGCCCTTGCTTCAGCCTGATTTTTACCACGCTTTCAGATCTTACCACATTCCCACTCTGTTATTTACTTGTTTATTTAATTTTTTGGCTTTTGTTTTTTTTCTTACCTGCTTTCTGGAACCATTCTTCGCTGAACTCGAACTACGTGTTCGGGGGTGAGGTGTATGAATAACACTGTTAAGAACCGGGTTTGTAACTGTACTGTGGTGTGGGTTTCGGGCGGCTGCTGCGATGGGATACTATACCAAAGTTGGTGACCCGAGGGTGTTACAGACTGCGGCAAAAAGGCCTGAAGGATAAAATTATGAAAATTTTCCAGTAGAAATAACAAAACGGGAGGGTGGCGGGAGATAGATCTGAAATATGGGAGACTCCTGGGAAAAACGGGAGTGTTGTAAGGTATGGTCATCTTGGTCAACTCCGCTCTGCGTCTCAAATTTCTTTGACACGAGCCACAGGACAAACTGGTAACAGCAGAAAAGCCGTCCACACTGAGGTAAGCGTTCAGCCAACACAATCTCACGGCAATTCGTAACTTTTTTTTAGTGGCTAATTCGTACGAATTCGTACGATCTAATTCGTACAATTTAGTACGATTTGCTCATCCTCCAATGACGGTTGGGTTTAGGGGCGGGGTTAGGTGCCACGCCTCCTTTTTAAAATCGTACCATTTCGTACGACTGAACTCGTACGAATTCGTACGAATTAGTCACTAAACTGTCAAAACGTAAAATACTTACGTTTTCTCGTGAGATCAGGCTGGTTCAGCTGGTAAACATGGGGAAAACATGCAAACTCCACTCAGAAATGCAAACTGACGCAGCCGTGACTAGAACCATTGACCTTCTAGCTGTGAGGCGACATTGCTAACCACTGAGCCACCGTGCCCCCTATCATACATAGTTAATGTTACTACAATACATTCATACTTAGTTAATGTTTTTATTATACATTAACTAACATTCACTTATGGACCATTATTCTAAAGAATTACCATTGTACTGCACACTATTATTACAAAAATACGATGTAAATTAGGTTTACTTATCATGTAAATCACAGGCTATAATATATAATATATAAAAAGTATGACCCAACATTTTCAATGGACAGTTTGGTCATATTGAAATGCATTCATTATCAATAAGTCTGACCAGCTGATAGAACCTTTCCAAACCTCAGCTCCAGTTTTAAATAGACTGTCACACAAGAAGCGTATTGACGTTTCCTCTTACATCTCGGTTACCCTGAAGCCTGTGCGCCGACTGCCGTGCCACGTTTCTGTTGCCATGGCAAGCAAACGGGGACGACACTCGAACACACTCCCGGTGATGTGACCTTGTGAGGGAACATCCAGCTGTGGAGCAATGTTTCTGAATGTGACGCCACTGGATGATGAATCACATGGAGGTCATCACCATAAATACACCCGCCGCCTCCCACCAGGCTGCCATCGTAATTATTGCTTTTATAGTAACCTTAAGCGCATGTAATGCATTATTGATGCAGCAGAATAAAGGAAGCAAGGTTAGGTCAATAATGTATAATCAGTGTTCAGGAAAAAATGGTTTTAAATAGTTCTGGTTTTAATATGTTCGTCTCCAAAATGGCAAGTGTTTTCAAGAAATAATTTGAAATGACAAAAAAAAAAGATTAAATAAAAATATATTATTAATATCAGTATTATTATATTTATTATTATTAATATTATTATTATTAATATAAGTATTATATTCATCGTTATTATAATTATATTCATCATTATTATTATTATTATTATATTTAAAGCAAGCATTTACAAGAAATAATGTAAAATGACTCAAAAATGATTAAATAAAATTATTATTATTATCATTATTATATTTATTATTATTATCATTAATATTATTATGTATTATTATTATTGTTACTATATATTTTTTATCATTATTATTATATTTATTATTATTATCATTATTATTGTATTTTTTATAATTTTCATTATCGTTATCATTATTGTTGTTATTATTATATTTATCATTATTTTTATATTTATTATTATTATCATTATTATTGTATTTTTTATTATTTTCATTATTATTATCATTATTATTGTTATTATTATATTTATCATTATTTTTATATTTATTATTATCATTATCATAATTATTATTATCATTATTATTATTACTATTATTATTATCATCATTAAATTTATTATTATATTTATTATTAGCATTATCATATTTAATATTATTATTTTTGTATTTATTATTATTATCAATAATGTTATTATTACTATATTTATCTTTATTATTAGCATTATCATAATTATTATTCATTTATTCATTTTCTTTTCGGCTTAGTCCCTTGATTAATCTGGGGTTGCCACAGCGGAATGAACCGCCAACTTATCCAGCATATGTTTTACGCAGCGGATGCCCTTCCAGCCGCAACCCATCTATTATAATATTTATTATTAGCATTATCATATTTATCATTATTATTAGCATTATTATTACTATTATATTTGTTATTATTATCATATTTATTATCATCATCATCATTATTATTATTCATTCATCCATTTTCTTTTCCGCTTAGTCTCTTTATTAATCTGGGGTCGCCACAGCGGAATGGACTGCCAACTAATCCAGCACATGTTTTACGCAGCGGATGCCCTTCCGGCCGCAACCCATCACTGGGAAACATCCATACACACTCATATACTACGGACAATTTTAGCTTACCCAATTCACCTACGTGCATGTCTTTGGACTGTGGGGGAAACTGAAGCACCCAGAGGAAACCCACATGAACACAGGGAGAACATGCAAACTCCACACAGAAACGCCAACTGACCCAGCCTAGGCTCGAACCAGCGGCCTTCTTGTTGTGAGACGAACGTGCTACCCACTGCGATTATGATAAATTATGATTTTGTAAGTTCTTATTGGCTTTATATTTCATATTTACATCATTTTCTTGGATAAATTAATGACATAGAATAAAAATGCCATGTGGTATAACAATTAAATGTTATTATTTATTCATCAGTATTTTTTTATTTAAGATAATGTACTAAAATTGACCCAGTACTGGGTTGTGGCTGGAAGGGCAACAGCTGTGTAAAACATATACTGGAAGAGTTGGCGGTTCGTTCCGCTGTGGCAACCCCTGATAAATGCAACATAGGCATTTAGCCATATTTACATTTCTGGAAATGCCGAATTATGTAGTCAGAAGTACGTATGGCTGCATTTTATCTTTAAAATGAACGCTATGGGATGGTATGATGCTGTTCCATTTCGAGCTCACCAGCTGACCACTTACCTCCATATGGACGGCTTTCCTGCTGTTACCAGTTTGTCCAGTGTCTCGCTGCGTATGTCGGTGGACTTGAGGCACAGAAAGACCATCACAACGGGGTTCCAGTCAGGCCAAGAACGGTTCCAGAAAGCAAGTAAAGCAAAATTAAAAAGCAAAAATAAAATAAGTAAATAGTAATAAGTAAATAACAGGGTGAGAATGTGGTAAAATCTGAAAATGTGGTAAAAATCAGGCTGCTGGGAGCGCTTTTCTTTTTCTGGACTGCATTTGAAAACACTATCGGTTGAGTTTAGGGAAGGGGGTGGGCGCTGGTCAATCTGTGCTTTTAAAAAACACTATTGGTTGGGTGTAGTGATGGAGGAAGGTGGGTCAGTCGATCAGTCAGTCAGTCAGTCAGTCAAACTCTACACAGAAATGCAAACTGATCCAGCCGGGACACGAACCAGCGACCTTCTTGCTGTCAGGCTACAATGCTACACACATTGTTGTGTTGACTGCCTAAAAAAATCAGTTTTACTGGTAGTGTAATGTTTCCAAAATCTTGACATATTAGCCCAGCAGGGATGGTTGCCAGAAAAAGTCAACCAGTTGTTGAGGATGACAATGCAATATGTTTAATCTGACTGCTATTTGCAAACTAGCTTTAGGATGGTTTAGCGGTCAGAATTGTTCAGTGCCTAAAATTGTTCAGTTTAGCGGCAAGTGTTCGGTGCCTGCTGGGATCTAGAACTTCGAAACATAGCATTCAGAAAAGCAATGCTATGAATTTTGGAGGGTTTCTAGGACAGAATTGGGGACAGGGCTTTAAGGATGATTACTTTTGCAGGAAGTGGCTATAGGGCCTTAACACTGTTCCTGTTGGATGGCTATTTAGGGCAGGCCCCCATGGTGCGTCTTGGGTGATGACTTTCTCCTGGTGTGGCACAAGCAGTCCATTTTCAAAGAACATACGTTCGCTTTTTTTTGGTCAGAGAAACCAGTGATTTCAGAAATACTGACTGAAATAGAGTGTTGAAGCAATTTTCAACAAGTATAGAACAATTTACCAGCCTCATCTGGCAAACGACAATTTCCTCTCCATAACATTGTTAGATAACTAGCAGTGGATAGCATGTTACGTTTGCAGCAGTAGGAAAAAAAAAACAGAAGCTACGTACCAAATGGCACACTATACACTATGCACTTACACACTCAACAGGATAGTATATGTATGTAGTGTCGTCCCAAATGGAGGTCTAATGTTTTTTTACTAAGCGGAAATTCAAACCGTTTCCCCAGTTGACTTTGACGGTTGCCAAATTAGTGAAATAAATGAACAAAAGTACCAACTAATACCTGTCGTGAGTATAACTGCATTTACCATCGGGAGGCGCTATAACCACTCTCATAGGAGAATTTCGCTTTCACAATCCAAAATAAATAAAGTTATCCAACATGTGCGCCTGATAGCTTTACACCCTTCGCTATGTGAGCAAAACTGTGGTTGATGAGTGCGTGAAGTGTCCACCATTACACACTTCATTTTACCGGTTGAATGAGTGCATCATCCTTCATCATTTATACTACAAAATGGCGTAGAATATTGAATAAGTATGTGATTTGGGACGCACCTAGACAATTTTTGCTCCATAATATATTAGATAACTAGCAGTGGATAGCATGCTGTGCTAGCAGCAGTAGTAAAAAAACACAATTTTGCTCCATTACATTGTTAGATAACTAGCAGTGGAGGGCATGCTATGCTAGCAGCAGTAGTAAAAGACAACCTTTGCTCCATAACTAGATAACTAGCAGTGGATAGCATGCTACCTAAGCAGCAGTAGGAAAAAGCAGACAATTTTGCTCCATAACATTGTTAGATAACTAGCAGTGCATAGCATGCTATGCTAGCAGCAGTAGTAAAAAAACACAATTTTGCTCCATTACATTGTTAGATAACTAGCAATGGATAGCATGCTATGCTAGCAGCAGTAGTAAAAGACAATCTTTGCTCCATAACTAGCAGTGGCTAGCATGCTACCTAAGCAGCAGTAGGAAAAAGCAGACAATTTTGCTCCATAACATTGTTAGATAACTAGCAGTGGATAGCATGCTATGCTAGCAGCAGTAGTAAAAGACAATTTTTGCTCCGTAACTAGATAACTAGCAGTGGATAGCATGCTACCTTAGCAGCAGTAAGAAAAAAACAGACAATTTTCTCCATAACATTGTTAGATAACTAGCAGTGGATAGCATGCTATGCTAGCAGCAGTAGTAAAGTACCATTTTTGCTCCATAACTAGATAACTAGCAGTGGATAGCATGCTACCTTAGCAGCAGTAGGAAAAAACAGACAATTTTGCCCCATAACATTGTTAGATAACTAGCAGTGGCTAGCATGCTACGTTAGCAGCAGTAGTAAAAGTACATACAATTTTGACTCCATAATGTTGTTAGATAACTAGCAGTGGCTAGCATGTTACGTTAGCAGCAGTGGTAAAAACGCATACAATTTTGACTCCATAACGTTGTTAGATAACTAGCAGTGGCTAGCATGCTACGTTAGCAGCATTAGTAAAAACGCATACAATTTTGACTCCATAACGTTGTTAGATAACTAGCAGTGGCTAGTATGCTACGTTAGCAGCGGTAGTAAAAGCACATACAATTTTGACTCCATAACGTTGTTAGATAACTAGCAGTGGCTAGCATGCTACGTTAGCAGCAGTAGTAAAAGCACATACAATTTTGACTCCATAATGTTGTTAGATAACTAGCAGTGGCTAGCATGTTACGTTAGCAGCAGTAGTAAAAACGCATACAATTTTGACTCCATAACATTGTTAGATAACTAGCAGTGGCTAGCATGCTACGTTAGCAGCAGTAGTAAAAGCACATACAATTTTGACTCCATAATGTTGTTAGATAACTAGCAGTGGCTAGCATGTTACGTTAGCAGCAGTAGTAAAAGCACATACAATTTTGACTCCATAATGTTGTTAGATAACTAGCAGTGGCTAGCATGCTACGTAGCAGCAGTAGTAAAAGCACATACAATTTTGACTCCATAACGTTGTTAGATAACTAGCAGTGGCTAGTATGCTACGTAGCAGCAGTAGTAAAAGCACATACAATTTTGACTCCATAACGTTGTTAGATAACTAGCAGTGGCTAGTATGCTACGTTAGCAGCAGTAGTAAAAAAACAGACAATTTTCGTTCCATACCTTTGTTAGATAACTAGCAGTGAATGGCATGCTACGTTAGCAGCAGTAGTTAAAAAGCAAACAATTTTCACTCCATAACATTGTTAGATAACAAGTATGGCATAGCATGCTACGTTAGCAGCAGTAATAAAAAAAACAGACAATTTTTGCTCCATAGTGTTGTTAGATAACTAGCAGCGGCTAGCATGTTATGTTAACAGCAGTAGTAAAAAACTGCCAATTTTCGCTCCATAGCCTACCTTTGTTAGATAATTAGCAGTGAATGGCATGCTACGCTAGCAGAAGTAGTAAAAACTCAAACAATTTTCACTCTGCAACATTGTTAGATAACTAGCATGCCATAGTATGCTACGTTAGCAGCAGTAGTAAAAAAACCTGACAATTTTCACTCCATAACATTGTTAGATAACATGCTACGCTAGAAGCCAACCAGCCTAGGCTGGTTTATACTGGATTTTTCAGCAGGGGGGGTCAGTTTCAAAGAGTTATAAAACATTATTTGTGGCGGGGGGTTGTGGGGGGTACAGTCATCTGATTTAAATACAATCCGGATCCAAGATTATGTGGACTTTGGGATAAGGAGACGCAGACAGACCAACATTAGCATAGATGCCATTCAAATCACAGCGTCTTCTTGGGAAGGGTTACCATTTCCGGTTGCGCTCATTAATGAAGCTTTACAATCTTATAGAGCAGTGGTCCTCAACCACCAGGCCGCGCACTGGTACCGGGCCACACAAGAAATCACGAATTATTTCCGTTTTATTTATCTGAGTCTGAACAATCTCTTATTTTGAAAAATATTTTATTTAGAAAAATGACTGTATTGTCTTACTTACGTCAAGGTCACTTGAGCGACCAAATTTAACCAACAAGCAGCAGAATGAGTAGGAAAATGACATGTTTGTAAAGTTTCTTTGCTAAGGGGAAAAGCTGGTGCCGGGTCTCGGACCTCCGCTGACTCTGCACGCACCTCACAAAAGGATGAGGCTTGTATACTTGACACGTTTGCGCAGGCTTGACACGCTTGCACCTTTCAGATGCACGAAGTTGAATGAATCGGACAAGAACTGACCGATTAGCTTCAGCTTGTATGGAATAAACACATTTCGGTAGACTAATTATCTCAGACAAACACAGAACAGCCCAACACGACAGTGCTTTGTAATTTTTCTCTATAAATAAAACTTGTATAATAGTGACAGCAATGTTGATGGTCGCCTAACAACCTACGAACCAACCCCTACCCTGGTCCACGGTAAAATTGTAAAAGCGCTGACCAGTCTGCGGTGATAAAAAGGTTAAGGAGCATTTGGATTTGAAAGTTATGCATTTGTGTTTCGTGTGTATGCTAGTGCAAACTGACGTGTCATTAATCTAGATTTAAACTGACAGAATCATTAAGCTCAGTAAGCTGATTTCCAATTTAAAATGGTTGCTTAATGTTACAATGACATCATATTTACAGAGAAGTGCAGAATCTACATTTTATTGATGGATAGCTTGCTTTTAGATAGATGGATAGATGGGTTTTAACATTTCATAAAATCACAGACCAGCAAACCTTGTTATTCTGCCCTGTGGAAAAATCCAGCTTAAACCAGCCTAGGCTGGTTGGCTGGTTTTAGCTTGTTTTCAGCCATTTCCAGCCTGGTCTTAGCTGGTCAGGCTGGAAAATGACCAGCTAAATCCAGCTAAAACCAGCCTGGTTTAAGCTGGACATAGCTGGTTTAGGCTGGGCTCCCACCCTGGCTAGGCTGGTCAAGCTGGTTTTTGCTGGTCATCACCCAGCCTCACCAGCTAAGACCAGGCTGGAAATGGTTGGAAACCAGCCTGGAAATGGCAAAAACCTCTCTAAGGCTGGTTGACCAGCTAAAACCAGCCAACCAGCCTAGGCTGGTTTAAGCAGTTTTTTTTTCAGTAGGGTGGTTAACATTTGGGTCACACCATAGACTGTAAAATATATGGACGTAGCATCCGTTATGTCACCCATAGGTTTCTGAAGAGCGCAAAAGAAGCCACAAGTAGGCGCGGCCAACCGTCGCCATTTTGTTCGCCCGTCATCGCTCCCACGGCGGGATACCAAACAAGGGCAAAGAGGCGGAGAGTGGGCGGAGCTACAGACACCTGCTGGCCCTTTGCTTAGACCTGGCAGACAGACTTTACTTTGGGAGAAACGCTTGATACTTTACCTGCGACTCGTTTGTGTTCTGACCACATGTGCTTGGCTGTACACTATATCAGTAAAGTGATTAGACTTTCAAAAACACTGTTGTAATACATTGAGCCACTAAACATTGCTCTTATGACGTTTTTCTACAGGAGGAAAACGCTAATTACTTCCAAACACTTCAGATGTGTGTGTGTGTTAGTAAATGCAAGACTATTGATAAAATCCAGCACAACACTATGATAACGCTTCAGGTGACTGTTCTAGAGCCTACAGCTAATCAGTCTGTCACATTCTGGAGTGATTTACGGGTCTAAAGAAAAATATTAATGATAAATGATCTTAAATAAAACAAATACATTTATAGAGATGGTATACAAGTATATAACTTTACTCACATGGGAAACGGAGGCCATGAACGGTTTGTGAGCACAATTAAATGCACACAGCATCTCATATCATCTGATAATTGTGAGAAATAAGTCCAAAAGGCAGCTGACTGTGTAAAGCCACATAAAACAACACAAAAATACGATTAATATGCCGAGATCAGTGGCTAATCTGCCGGATTCAGCTGAGGTGAAGTGACGGCGACCAGCGAGACCTAGCTGTCACTCAAGTGGCCACGCCCTTAATTATGCAAACTTAATATAACCTAATATAAAGGAAATGGATGAGTTATAAAAAAATTCACCCCCCTCACAGTTGTCATGGAGGGTAATAATAGCTATATGAACCAAAATCGTTCTTTGTACCAGGCTGTAAACACCTTTTTTTGTGCTGTAAAGTTGGCCATTCTAACAGTGGGCTGAATTGCAACTTGCTCTATTATAGAGCCAGGACTAGCGGAATTTTGATGAATTGCAGTTTCAGTTACTTCCGTATTGGCCTCCCGAGGGAGAGCGGGAGGTTGCCGCTTGGGTCACACTTTGTTTTGATGGTCCGTTGGTTGAATTAAGTTACATTGTATCTACATGTCAACTAGTTCTCAAAAGATTATAAGTAGACTGTTAGGGTTGGGGTTACGGTTAGTGTAAGTTGAACTTGCAAAGTTTCTCATAGTCAGTTAAATGTCTGTTAAAGGAGCAGTATCAACAGATATTAAGCAGACAGTCTACTAATATCCAACTGGACCATCAAAATAAAGTGTTACCAAAGTCTGTATTGTGGTTGTTGTTTATATATGTATGGCAGACAGGCTTATATAGCTTAAATAGCACTTTTCTACCTCTACAATCAAATTTGTGCTGTGCTTACAACACTATAGTACACGTTTGAAGCTCTTTCATGACCTGATCTAGCACTTGCACAGATTTGGCACCATTTGCTATTGTGTTCTTGGTGTTCTACTTGTCACAGATAGCACCTCGCTTGTATTTTTAGCAACCTGTTCTGTTAATTGCCTCTTGTGCAATATGTGCGCTTTGATTAAAAAAAACACATCTAAGAGCAAAAATGGTATCTGCAGGTACTTGAGCCAAACATTTTAGAAACAATGACACACTTAACAGAAGATTTAACATTTAGTGCTACTATAATCAAGTGAATTGGATTTGAATAGCATGAATATTAAGACTAGCAGCATTATTTATGTGGGATGTAGCACAAGGCTGAGCACAATACTTTTATTTGTGGCTGTGGCTTTGATTGAAGAGTGTTAGCAATGTTAGCGTAGCATATGAGAACAATGTGGAGGCCTTATTTGAGTGTAGCTGGACTGGCGGTGTGCCGGTTGCCGCTGCTTTGAGCACAGGAGCTGAACTAATTACCCTCTGTCAGGAATTTGATTACGGTGCATTTGCCGGGCATCCGTTTGACGTGATAAGAGCCGTACTAGGAAAAAGCCAGTAACCCTTGGTAACGCAAGCCTTTTGTCATAGAAATGGATCCCTGAAGCTCGCATTTCTCCTCATCCATTTTCTTCTGTGCGATGTCAACGAGGACGGTTACATAATGTACAAAAGGCCGTAGATTACAGATTATGATTAAAATAACACATTTTCGAGACGTAGCTACCTGCATATGATTCAGCTCTGCGCTTCCTGCCTTTCACAACTCCATGTTAATCAGGTGTTCTGGGTTTCATAATGATTTTGTTCACAGAACGCAGCTGGGTCAGTCTTGTTATGCAGTTTAGATTATATTATGTAAAGGTGCCTTGAAACTTGCAGTGTTATTCAATGTGTTGATGTAATTTTCACCAAATATTAGGATATTTTTGCTGTTACTAAGCTCAGTACAGCCACATTTGATGGCCACTAATAAGTCTACTAATAAAATATAGCATTATTAAATCATTTAATATTGCATTCTGTATAGAATCAGGGTGTCTGCGAGGTCTTAAAAAGTAGGTATGTGCACATTGATGCTCGAGTATTGATATATCGATAGTCAGGAGCTTTTACTTTGGTATCGATTTTTTTAAGTATCGCTATTTTAACTATATTTTAATAATTTCTGCATAACTAAACGTTTTAGCGCTGTTACACTTTGTGTACAAGATGTTACACCAATATATCTGTGGCGGAATGTGACGTGAGCGATTATCCCTTTCAGATAACTTACGTACTCAACACATGCAAGTCGCACACTTCTGCATTACGGAATGACACGATGGCAGAGACGTAACGCAGCATGTTGTAGTGCTCATCAGCTAAAAAAGCATTGCTCGAGCAATATTTGTGAACAGAAAGTCATACACAGCAATAATTAAAGCAGCCTTTATAAACACTTACAGACAACACACACTGAAACTTACAAAGAATCGGAACAAAAACAAGCTGCCCAGTGTTCCTCTGCTCAGTCTCCCTCTGTCCAACGAAAGACAATTTTAGGCATTATAATATTATATATAAAAACATAGTAAACACAGCAAATAATAGTATAGTATTATAATATATAGTATAATAATAATAATTAAATACAAATAAAAATAAATAAATAAAATAATAAATCAGAATAATAAATCAGCTCTCTCTTTCTCTCTCGTTACCATTAGGTGAATAAGAATAAATATAAGAGTGTGTGTGTATCTGTGCATTGTGTGTATATACAGTATGTATGTGTATGCAGTGTATATACAATATGGATGTGTGTGCATGTATGTATATATATATATATATATATATATATATATATATATATATATATATATATATATATGGCGATATATATATATATATATATATATATATATATATATATATATATATATATATATATATATATGGCGATATATATATATATATATATATATATATATATATATATATATATATATATATATATATATATATATATATATATATATATATATATATATATATATATATATATCGCCATATATATATATATATATATATATATATATAGATATATAAGTGGCGATCCATCTCTGATGATGTCAGTTTGACGTCTTCAGCCACAATGTTCTTAACCACTCCCCTCTTACCATTAGTTTGCTATGAGGGAATGATGCGTTTGTGCATATACAGTATGTATGTGTATGCAGTGTATATACAATATGGATGTGTGTGCATGTATGTATATATATATATATATATATATATATATATATATATATATATATATATGGCGATATATATATATATATATATATATATATATATATGGCGATATATATATATATATATATATATGGCGATATATATATATATATATATATATATATATATATATATATATATATATATATATATATATGGCGATATATATATATATATATATATATATATATATATATATATATATATATATATATATATATATATGGCGATATATATATATATATATATATATATATATATATATATATATATATATATATATATATATATATATATATATATATATATATATATATAGATATATAAGTGGCGATCCATCTCTGATGATGTCAGTTTGACGTCTTCAGCCACAATGTTCTTAACCACTCCCCTCTTACCATTAGTTTGCTATGAGGGAATGATGCACAAAAAGAAAGCCCCGCCCCCCTACTCAATATTCTGTTTCAGTTAGAGGTACATCAACATACTCAAATAAAACTCTCAGCTACTTCCGATTCACGCAGACTTTACGCTTTTTGTGAATTCGACAAACATAGTTTGGTCAAGAAAAAATCATGGTTTGGGGTTACATTCAGTGTGGAGGCGTTAGGGATCTGCAGAGAGCATGGCAACGTTAACAGCCTGAGGTATCAAGACATTTGTGCTGCCCATTACATTACAAACACAGAAGAGGGCAAATTCTTCAGAAGGATAGCCTCCTTCTCATACTTCAGCCTCCACATCAAAGTTCCTGAAAGCAAAGAAGGTTAAGGTGCTCCAGGATTGGCCAGCCCAGTTACCAGACATGAACATTATTGAGCATGAGTCATTGAAGAGATGTGTGGATGCAGTCCTCCAAGCTCATGGGTGTCAGACACAGTTTTCCACTGCACCCTGACTTTATATTCTATACTGTACATTATTTCTGTTAAGAGACAAGACTTTTGTTTAAACAAAGTCAGACCTTACTGTCCTAATTAAATAATTAAAAATCAAGGCATTGTTGGTGCCTATGGCGTAGTGGAAAGTGCACCGACACATGCACTTCGGTGTTCGTGGCGACCTGGGTTTGATTCCCACCTTGAGGTCCTATGCTGATCCTTCCCCTCTCTCTGCTCCCCACACCTTCCTGTCAATTCTCTCTACCGTCCTGTCAAAATAAAGGTGAAAACCCCTAAAATAATAATCAAGGCATGATACTATTTTATTTTGGTAAATATAAGCCACTTCTGATACCAAATGATCAACTAAAAGTCAAGTTATTATTTGTTGTTCCTAAAACTTAGATAGACGACAAGACTTTTGTCAGGTAGTGTACATAACTGTCTTGTGCTTTATTCCCACCCTTCTGCATTATAATGCATTGAAAAGGATTTATCACAAGCCGAGACTCTTTAGTTGTGCTTTCTTACAATTATCATTTGCTAAATATACAGCAAATTAAAATGTCGCCAATCAATGTTACCGGTTGAAACCTAAAGTGTCTCGATCTCTTAAAATGTATGGAAAGAGTCTTAAACAAGGTCTTAAAATCAGTCCCTGATTCCCGCACTTTAAAAACATGATAGGTTCCACACAATTCCTTCATGTTGTCCCAACCCAAATCGATAAATTAACTTAATAATTTTTACACATTGAAGAGGATTGAACTTAAAACGATTAATTTCTCCCAAAAACCCTTAAGAATTGTGTTTTTCCAACTCATTTTAAATAAGTAGTCTGAACAAGCAACAAAAGTCATTTTTTGAGTGCGTATATACCCTGCACATAGACTATAGCATAATTATCTAGATTACGTCGAGTCACTGAATCACTCATCCACGACCAGTCCAACTGGCCTGATTTTTGAATCAGCATCGTGTCTGTCTGCAGATGGCTCAGGGGACGAGGCTGTGTGTGTGTGCTCACGCCGTGGCTCTGGGCTCTGTGTCTGTCCTGCTGAATGCATCAATGCCTCAGACTGTGACGCTCTCGCTCTGTGCCGCACGCAGCCGAGCGAATGCTGCCCACGGAGGCCCGGCGGCTGGCGAATGCCACCCCACACGAGGACAGCGGCCCTTCACACCGCGCATCACTGCATCCCACGCCTCACTCCCACTGCAGCCCAGGAGACAGAGCGCTTAACCAACTCACAAATGTGTCACTAGATAGTCGCCTTCTTATTGTCAATGGAATCCACTTGCATATTCATAAAACCATAAGCTACATATGAAAGGATTCTTTATGAGGCACTGTAATGCTATTCACTGTAAAAAAAAAATAGGGATCCACACAATTCCTTTATGTTGTTCCAACACACATCAATTAAGTTAACTTAATCGTTTTTATAAATTGAGGTAAGTTGAACATAAATCTATTAAGTTGTCCCAGAATAGTTTAAAGCAGTGGTGAGACGGTGGCTCAGTGGTTAGCACTGTTGTCTCACATCCATAAGGTCACTGGTTTGAGCCCTGGCAGGGTCAGTTGGGATTTCTGTGGAGTTTGAATGTTCTCCCCATGTTGTGAGTTTCCCCTGGGTACTCCAGTCTACCCCATAGTCCAAACACATGCGCTATAGGCAGGGCTTGACATTAACACCCACCAAATGCGGGTAGATTTCAGCAGTGGCCGGTTAGAGAGCCACTCCATCTAGCCATTTTGGCTGGTTGAAAAGTGCTTTTAAATTGTAGTTCTCCAAGAAGAAGCACGACTGACAAAATAACTGTTCGTACAAGCAAATGAAAGCAGGTGAATACCCAATGAGAGGATGATCAGGCGCACGGTGAGACGAAGGCTTCTTCAAGACTTTCTCAATAACGAGGGCTTTAGTATCATGCGCACAGCTGATGTGATGGGCGCAAGAGTTTGGCCCAATCCCAATTCAAGCCGTTTCCCACGTGATGTTTAACGGTGGCCAAATTAGTGAAATAAATGACCAAACTACTAAATAGTACCTATCATGAGTCTAATCACATTCTCCATCAGTTGTCAGAACACTAGTGTATCTTCAAACTAAATTGATTCTATTCACCTTATTCTCCGCGTACGAGTGGGTGCAGCCATTTGAATCATTTTGGCTCGAGACTTCCGGTCTCATTCACTTCCATTAATTTTTAAACGTTAAAAACAGCTCGTTTTGCTGCTTGGTGTTCCAAACTGATATTTTCCTATTATATTATTCTACTTTGTATTGTCATACAAACACTTGTTTGTAGAGTAAGTAGTGTGACGGTTTTCTGCCGTTTACTATTCCTAGTCATTTATCCCATAGGCAGCTGAATCGGAAGTTCTAAAACAATCGCAAAAAACGCGCACACTTCTGCATTGTAGAATAAGGTCAATAGTCAGAGACTAAGGCCCAATCCCAATTCTATTTTTGTACCCCTACCCCTTCCCCATGGCCCTTAAAACCGAGGGTAAAGGGGAAGGGCTTCAAAATTTACCCCTAAGAATTGGGACAGAGCTACAGCACCTGCACACATCATCATATGTCATCGTCGGCTCTTGCTTCATATGAGATCAGATGATCGCGACTGCTGTGTTTATTCTAGTTGTGTTATTTTTTTGGTTTTTATCTTCAGGAAATCACTGAAGGCATATATTATGTCATCGTAACGATATAATGTGTCAATAAGATCATAATGGCCCGTTTCCACTGAGTGGTACGGTACGGTTCGGTTTGGTACGCTTTTATGGCCATTTCCACTGTCAAAAAGCGTACCGAACCGAACCGTACCATACCACTTTTTTGGCACCCTTTCGAAAGGGTACCAAACAACAGAAAGGGTACCAAAAGGCGGAGCCACACCAAAGCTTAACGCTATTGGTTTACAGAGATACGTCATTCGCTTATGCAACAAGCCAGAATGAAAACAAAACAACCGCCATGTTTGAAATACACAGCCGAGAGATTATAGCGGAATTATAAAGACATATAATAACGAGCCATGGTCGATCTGGGCTCAAACAAACCTTGTCGTCGTCTTGACGAACAGCCACAAAGCCAAGAAGAAGAGCAAATTTACCCTGTGCCGCGTAGTTTTTTACGAGCCAGTCTGAGGCGCGAGCGGTTTCGCTTTCTTACTAGCGCTCGCGCGCATCTAACATTACATCTGAAATAACAAACTTCTTGAGCTGATGTTAATAACCTGCGCTTGATTATTGACGTGCTTTTGAAACCCGATCCTGTCAGACACTGACAAACGCGAGAGTGAAGCGTGAAGAAACAAAGGAGAAGCGGAAAAAAAGAGCACATTATTTATTCAGCAAACATGAACAAAATGCCATGTATAACTAACTTATTATCTTTACATTTTGGACTAATATGAACCGGGAATGACGGAATTACTCTCTAACAGAGGCTACATGTGCTGCTGAAGATTACAGACACAGATAAGAGGTTTTCACTGACTGTAGGATATATTTAGTGTTGTTTTGAACCTAAATACGGACGAAATGTCTGTTGTGTGTGTTCTTCTGTAGTTGGGAACATATCGGAGACTGTAAGGGGCTGTTTGTGTTTGTGTATATATGTTCATTTATTTATTTATTTAATATAATTACAGACGTTACAGTAGGCTGTTTCGCACTGTCATTGATCTGCAGTTATAATCAACTCATGTTCATTGAAAAATTAGTAATAAACATTTCTACACAACTATTTATGTGTGTAAAGCCTCTGTTTTGTGAGAAGTGCTTTTCATATGATATGTGAGCGACCCGTACGGCTTTATTGTAGACATTTCCTCGAGCGAGAATGACGTCCACTGAAACTTTCTGTAATACACCACGCCCACCAAAAGGGTACCCGTGTTAGTGGAAACGCAAGCCTGATAAAGGTGCCCCGTACCAAACCGAACCGTACCAGTCAGTGGAAACGAGCCATAACTGTACTGCACATATACACAGTGGCCATATTGATCTATGTAAACACAAAATTAACATTATAGCAGACACTGTAAAAAGCTCATTCCCAGCCACTAGACATTATTGACAGGGTATTCCAGTGTCATCGAGTATCAGAAAGTTGTGAGACTGTTATACAGGAGTTATGAATTATAGATAGCGAATTTTAGCTGTTTTTATTTTAGCATTTTATTTGTAAAGCATGACAGTAAAACACGAATGCGGTTATGAATATATTAAAACATGTGCTTCGTGACAAAAAAAACATTAATTAGTGGGGTATTTACCCCTTCCCCTTAGCCCTATGCCTTCAAGCTAAAGAGAATTAGGACACCCCTACAACTTCACAGGAACGTGCCAAACGAAGAGTAGGCGTGAGGGTAAGGGGGAGGGCTAAAGGGTAGAATTGGGATAGGGCCTTTATAAAGCTTGCATGATCCTGTTTCCTTGCGTGAAGCAAACGTGTCTGCAGACGCAACTTGTGCAATCAGTTCTCTTTGAAATAGACTGGACAGAGCTGGACTCAATCACTCACAGTCCTGCTGCTTTCAAAAGCTTCAGATTCTTTTTTTTAAATGTCTTTTTGTAAGCAGCAGCAGTTCCCTCTTTCACTTGTTACCATTCTTTGAACAGATTATTAATAGGGCTAACGTTAACTGTGCGCAAGTGATCATACTTTCATTATTGGACACGGTATGCTTTCTTTTGCTTATATATATATATATTTTTTTAATTCATGGTTTAATTATCATCCTTTACAATAACATTGCTTTAACGGGAGATTAACTTTCCATGTATAGTTAACAGGTGGTTTAACTGGTGGCATAGTTTTAGATACAGTTGAAGTCAGAATTATTAGCCCCGCTGAATTATTAGCCCCCTTGTTAATTTCTGCTTAACGGAGAGAGGATTTTCATCTTCAACACATTTCTAAACATAATAGTTTTAATAACTCATTTCTAATAACTGATTTATTTTATCTTTGCCATGATGACAGTAAATAATATTTTACTAGATATTTTTCAAGACACTTCTATACAGCTTAAAGCAGGGGTGTCCAAACTCGGTCCTGGAGGGCCGGTGTCCTGCAGATTTTATCTCCAACTTGCCTCAACACACCTGCACGGTGTTTCTAGAAAGCCTAGTAAGTGCTTGATTAGCTAGCCCAGGTGTGTCTGATTGGGGTTGGAACTAAACTTTGCAGGACACCGGTCCTCAAGGACCGAGCTTGGACATGCCTGGCTTAAAGTGACATTTAAAGGCTTGACTAGGTTAATTACGTAAACTAGGCAGGTTAGGGTAATTAGGCAAGTTATTGTATAACGATGGTTTGTTCTGTAGGCTATCGGAAATAATATATAGCTTAAAGGGGCTAATAATTTTGATCTTAAAATGAGTTTTAAAACATTAAAAACTGCTTTTATTCTAGCCGAAATAAAACAAATAAGACTTTCTCCAGACTTTCTTCTTTGTTCCCATTAGAAGAATGAGATTTTATTTTGTTATTTTTTTTAGCTTGCAGAAATATTTTTTATTAATTTGTATCTATTATTATAATAATTTTTGAATATATTTTTTATTAAAAATGTATTTTATTAAAAATGTACATGTAGTCTAAAATCTATCTATCTATCTATCTATCTATCTATCTATCTATCTATCTATCTATCTATCTATCTATCTATCTATCTATCTATCTATCTATCTAAATCATCAGAAAATTAATAGGTCAATTTCAGATTTCAGAAAAAGACAACAAGCTAAGCTCAGCCGTACAAATATCTTGACCAGCACAAAATGGACATATAGATAAATCAGCGTAGCTATTGACATGTGTCTGTATGTTTTAATCTGATTGGACTGCGTGTTGGCCTATTGCTGTATGGCCTCTGAATGACCCATTGAAGAGCTCCCACATGGGGGAGCCTTGAAACACTGCACCACTGAGCTTCCCGGAGCTTTTTCAGGAGCAGGGAGTGGGCATGAAAGCTGGGGGGAAGGGAGAATCCATCCAAATCCAGAGCTAAGTGAGAAGAGGACTGGGATAAACAGCGCACTTTACTAGGATAGAACGTGTGTGTGTGTGTGTGTGTGTGTGTGTGTGCAGAAAGGGAGGCGAAAATGTGTAAATGTTTGATGGGAGTGCAGATTGCTGCTCTGATATATGGCATCACACCATCTGCTTCTAGCCAGGGCTACAAATTACGGAGAGAGAAAATGGTGTGTAAGGTGGAGCGAGAAACACATTGAACACTTCACTTTTTTCACTTGTGAAAATGTATCGATGCTGAATATTTCAGTGGTCAATTTCAGCGTGTGTGGTACTAAACGTTTTTAATAATTGTGCCTTTATCTTGAGTTGAATACATTTACATTTAGAAATGGGAAAAAGAGAACATATTTACAGAACACAAGAACGCTGGGGAATTTCAACTCAAATTTTGGGTAACATATTGACAGTTGTACCCAGTTTGGGATAAAATTCCACACAGAAAAAAACCTATATAAACATTATGTTTTAAAGGGCACCTATGGTAAAAAATCTACTTTTCAAGCTGTTTAGACAGACATATGTGCATGTATGGTGTATAGACTGTCATATTGGGGTGATATAAGCACACCCAGTGCTTTTTTTTCAATTTAACAACATAAAAAACGGTGGACCAATTGGAGCGGTTTTCAAACCGACCGCAACTTTACGTAGGAGCGGTACCCCCCGCCCACCAATATTGATTCACAGGCGCGTCATCATATCCTCAGTTTGTTGATTCACGTCCGCCATTTTCAGCGTGAGTCGAAGCGATATCACTAAAGGAACACGCTAGCTCTATTTTTAGATGAGAGGCTCATTGGGCTCAACACAAGATCAATATTCTCCACATTATCGCTCTAATCAGAATTATTGGTTGTATCTTTAGGTAGGTTTGCAAACATGTGTACTTCTCATCGAGTCTACCTTATACTTCAGCCGTTTGCATTTCTCGCGATCCCAGAAGCTCCCTGTGATCTTAACTAGCATGCGTTTTAGAATTCTAAACATAGGTTTCTATCAGGGTACACTCAAGTCGACGGCTGGGTGTCACGGACCGCTGCAGAAACCTATGTTTAGAATTCAAAAATGCATGGCGCGACGATTCGGGACACTTCATGTTTCTGCCGCGCCACAGAGAGTGTCTGGTGTGCCGTGTCGCGGCTTCGAGCGGCGCATCCGGTGCCTCAGTCAAAGTTAATTCAGTGTGCGTGGTTATTAGTTTCTGTGTACAAGCTCGGCACTTGAAACTAGCACACAGTTGGCTGTAAAACTGTACAAAGACACAAATGATTTTGTACTCTCTGCTTGGTCTGTGTCCGAGTCGTACATGTACGACTGAATGCGGATCCTCTCCTTCTCTCAGTCTGCCTGTCTGTGTTGCAAACACAGAGCGGGTGAGCTCATGGCCCCGCCCCCTTGTTACATTGAACGGGAAGCCGAAACTAATTTACATGTGAAGCAACACACCCCTAAATCAGCGAACTGTGGACACGCCCCCAACATGACACTTATAACACATTATAATAAAACAATCTGAATTGTGTTTTAAACTGAACCTAAACTGGCACACTCAGAAGAGCCATAATATTATTATTAAATCATAAAAAAAGAGGTAAACTATGTGCCCTTTAATATAAGTTTTGATAGAGGTTTGTAATATATGTGACATATAAAATTGGTATATATTATATGTACATAAAGGAAAACGGCCAATTTTATATATTTCACATTTATTAAAAACATACAGTTTATCAAAACTTATATTAAAACATATATGTTTATATAGGTTCTTTCCGTGTGGGTATAACCCAGCATTTTCGAGGGATTTGTAGTTTTTTGGCAGATTTATCGAGTAATTTGTGGTTAAAGTCAGAATTATAAGCCCCGCTGTATATTCGTTCATTTTCATTTCGGCTTAGTCCCTTTATTAATCTTGGGTCGCCACAGCGGAATGAACCGCCAACTTATTCAGCATATGTTTTACACAGCGGATGCCCTTCCAGCGTCAACCCATCTCTGTGAAACATCCATTCACTCTCATTCAGAGACATACGGTATGGACAATTTAGCTTTCCCAATTCACCTTTACCACATGTCTTTAGACTGTGAGGGAAACTGTACATAATATTTTACTAGATATTTTTAAAGATACTAGTATTCAGCTTAACATGACATTCAAAAGCTTAACTAGGTTAATTTGGTTAACTAGGCAAGTCACTGTATAACAATGGTTTGTTCTGTGGACATTCGAAAAAATAGCTTAAGGAGGCTAAGGCTGCTTTCACACCAAGACTTTTATTTTGGAACCTGGCGTATTTCCCCAGTTAGCGCGGTTTGTTTGGAATATGTGAATCCAGCAATCAAGCTCGGATGCATGCCAAAACAATCTGTCCGAGATCGCCAGTGGTGGTCTCGGCTTGATTGAAACGCACTCTGGATCGATCGATTGTAGTGAGAAAGCGAAATGATTCAACTAACTAACGAACCAGGCTATATCACAGTGTGCTCTGGATATGTAATAGGCATATATACGGCTATATGAAGAGAGATTTAAGGCAGGATGTCAATCCTACTGGTAAATGTGCATTTCAGTTCGAATAAGAAAGTGAAAGCATGCTAACTATTAACGAGAGCTGTTTATCAGTTAGGAAAATTGACTGAACTGCAGTCTTGGTTTATCTGTTATTTCTCTCTATAATGTAAAGCCTATAATGCATAATTCTAGCCAACGGTTATGCATGAGAAAGTTTTACCTCTGATTTATATTTGGTGAAGATGTCTGTGGGTGTTACCATTCAAAATTAAAGTGCAGCTTCTCACTTATTATGTCTTATTGCTTCTTATCTTATCTTATCTTATCTTATCTTATCTTATCTTATCTTATCTTCATAAGTTACAGTTTCTCTCAGTGGCTTTGGTGCATTTCTCACAACACTATTTACATTTACACAACAGTTAATGCATTTCTCAAAACAATTAGTCATTTGTAAGAATTGTCACCAAAATCTGAATTTTTTCATTGGAATAAATGTACAGAGTAAACTGTCATAATGAAAACATGACAGCCATTTGACTATCTTGTTCATAAACAATGGTGTCAGGACTTTTCATCTTGACGACACTGACACTTTCATTGACATCAATACGTACTTTTGAGGAATGAGCTATCCATTTAGAGCAAGTGACACGCTTTTGCAGGTTATCAACTAGGTTTTGCAGTTTGTGCTAATTGTTTTGAGAAATGCATTAACTGTTGTGCAAATGTAAATAGTGTTGTGAGAAATGCACCAAAGCCACTGAGAAAAACTGTAAAATAAGGACAGCTGAGCAAAATAAACCCTGAAACTCTGACCAATGTGACGAGTTTACTCGCACGTGACTTGATTGTGTGTGTGTGTGTGTGTGCCTGACTATCGAGCCTATACTACACGCAATGGAAGCAACTGACACAACAAAAGGTATCTTTACCATGGTAAAGAAGTGTTTGTCTAAAAATCTTGTCGCATTAACACAATATTACAATGTATGTGCTCAGCTAATATTTAAGTTTTTAATATTTATATTATTTGCTAATAAAAAGTCCAGAGACTGTCCAGAGACTGCTGTGTGCACTATGATTTGAACTAAAACTCACTTTAATGTGTACTATGAGTAAAAAGTGGTCAAAAATGAATATTTTCTCAATTCAAATCAGTAGCGACTTGGATACAGAAACAGTATTCCATATGTCACAACTTAACAAGCGGATATCTGCAAACATAATGGCCTAATCCCACTTCTCCTTAGTCCTTCCTCTTACCCCTACCCCTCGTTTTGCGCGTTCACTTGGAGGGGTAGGGGTGTCAAAATTCTCTTTAGCCTCACATCGTAGGGCTAAGGGGAAGAGGCTAGACACCCATTGAAAGAGAAATTCTTACACTCGAAACCAAGGGGTAAGAAAATTTCCCTGAATACATCAGCCACAACGACAGCATAGCTGCACCCGGAAGTAAGAAGGTTCACAAATTAATATTTTTTAGTCATTATATAAAATTTGCTTTGACAACTAGTCTAACATTTTAGTTTGTAATTACTCAAGTAATGAAATGAGGACTGTCAGTTTTATAAGGAATGACTATTCAGCATTGACAAGTTTAGTTAATTTTGACTGACATGAAATAAGCAAATGATAATGTTATAAAACAGCAGAGAGTTGATTGAAAGCAATTGATGCATGTCCAAAAGCATTCGCAATTTGTTGGAAGGAACGAGAAACTGCTACTGTGATGTGCACAAATGACTAACTGTTGTGAGAAATGCCAACACAATCTCACGGCAATTCGTAACTTTTTTTTTAGTGGCTAATTCGTACGAATTCGTACGATCTAATTCGTACAATTTAGTACGATTTGCTCATCCTCCAATGACGGTTGGGTTTAGGGGCGGGGTTAGGTGCCACGCCTCCTTTTTAAAATCGTACCATTTCGTACGACTGAACTCGTACGAATTCGTACGAATTAGCCACTAAACTGTCAAAACGTAAAATACTTACGTTTTCTCGTGAGATCAGGCTGGAAATGCACCAAATCGACTGAGAAAAACTGTACAGTCAAGTAATGCACCCTTCATTCAAACATCCCTGACTTGTAATATGTGAGCATGTTTACTGTACAAAACTTGTCAGTGAACTATGAGGGCATATATATATATATATATATATATATATATATATATATATATATATATATATATATATATATACATATATATATATATATATATATATAAATAATTGTTCATTAATTGTAATCGAGTTAAAATTTTCTATTAATTTAGATTTTAATTTTAGGCCAAATCGCCCAGCCCTACTGTAGACGAGCTATACAACATACACAACAGAACAGCCAGAGTACTTTTTTCGGAGGGCATATTTTGACTATTCAAAGTTTTCACCCAAGTGAGTTAGTGAAAGCTCCGTCTCAACAGACGTTACCAAAACAGCTTCTGAAAAAGTAGAGCATGAAAAGCTGAAACTAGAGCATAAAAATCACTCTCAACCCCACAGCAGCTGAAATATCTCCTTTTGAGCATTGAGCAATATAGGAATTTACAATATTTTGGGAGAAATAAAGTTCTTTACTCTTCATGCAAACGCATACACAAAGCAGAATTGCAAACATCAATTTTCAAGGCAAATCTGGGATGTGATGGGATGTTATTTGTGCATGCTAGTGTCGCAGAATGAAGTGAGATACTAAATGCACTGCTGAAGCTGATTCATGACCCATGTCCCATATCTTGGCCAGTCCAGATAACCATCAGCTGTCCTTATTGTGAACCCTGTGATCTGAGGGGCTATGAACATAGCTGGGTGAAAAATCAATGTTTTTATCCAAGCCCAGATGACAATGAAAAGGTCACACTCTATAATCAATACATTGGATAGGGGATGTATGAAAAATACATTATATAAGATTAAGAATTATTTGATCATCTTGGATTTTAGCAGCATCCCTCAAAAGGCTGATTGCCTGACTGCAGGGTGATAAAAGATGTCACTTTGAATGCAACCTTCATGTGTATTTTTCATTTCCTGGATAACAAAAGGGTTCGAGCAAACCTTACTTTGTGATAAATAAGGGACTATGCCAAAGGAAAATGAATGAATCCTTCCATTTCTAGTTCGATTCAGTGGTTATTTATTGGTTGATTATGTTCACCTGTGCCTTCTTTTGTGCTCAGTTTAGTTCTTCCCTTTGTCCAGTATTTTTTAAAGTCTGCATGAACCGGAAGCTGCGACAGTTTTTTTGTGGCCGAGACCATCCCAAAATTCAATCTGCAAGGAATTTATTTAGTTTTTTGAGAAAATGGTAAATGCACCCGCCGCATAAAACATATGCCAGAGTAATTAGTGGTTCCTCCTCCCTGAGGGCGAAGGAAAATGAATGAATGAATGAATCCTTTATGTGCTAGTTCTTGCTTCCATTTCTAGCTCGATTCAGTGGTGATTTATTGGTTGATTATGTTCACCTGTGCCTTCTTTTGTGCTCAGTTTAGTTCTTCCCTTTGTCCTGTATTTTTAAAGTCCGCATGAACCAGAAGCTGCAACTGTTTTGTGTGTGTGGCAGAGACCATCCCAAAATATGCAAGGAATTTATTTCGTTTTTTGAGAAAACGGTAAATGCATCCGCCGCATAAAACATATGCTAGAGTAATTGTTGGTTCCTCCTCCCTGAAGCTGAAGGAAAATGAATGAATCCTTGATGTGCTAGATCTTGCTTCCATTTCTAGCTTCATTCTGTGTTTATTTATTGGTTGGTTATCTTCACCTGCGCCTTCTTTTGTGCTCAGTTTAGTTCTTCCCTTTGTCCTGTTTTTTTAAAGTCCGCATGAATCGAAAGCTGCGATAGTTTTTTGTAGCCGAGACTATCCCAAAATTCAAAGGGCAAGGAATTTAATTAGTGTAATTAGTGGTTCCTCCTCCCTGAAGCTGAAGGAAAATGAATGAATAAATGAATCCTTTATGTGCTAGTTCTTGCTTCCATTTCTAGCTCGATTCAGTGTTTATTTATTGGTTGATTATGTTCACCTGTGCCTTCTTTTGTGCTCAGTTTAGTTCTTCCCTTTGTCCTGTATTTTTAAAGTCCGCATGAACCAGAAGCTGCGACTGTTTTTTGTGTGTGGCCGAGACCATCCCAAAATAGGCAAGGAATTTATTTCATTTTTTGAGAAAACGGTAAATGCATCCGCCGCATAAAACATATGGTAGAGTAATTGTTGGTTCCTCCTCCCTGAAGCCAAGGGAAAATGAATGAATCCTTGATGTGCTAGATCTTGCTTCCATTTCTAGCTTTATTCTGTGTTTATTTATTGGTTGGTTATCTTCACCTGGGCCTTCTTTTGTGCCCAGTTTATTTCTTTCCTTTGTCATGTATTTTTTAAAGTCCGCATGAACCGGAAGCTGCAACAGTTTTTTTTTTTGTGGCCAAGACCATCCCAAAATTCAATGTGCAAAGAATTTATTTCGTTTTTTGAGAAAATGGTAAATGCACCCGCCGCATAAAACATATGCCAGAGTAATTAGTGGTTCCTCCTCCCTGAGGGTGAAGGAAAATGAATGAATGAATGAATGAATGAATGAATGAATGAATCCTTTATGCGCTAGTTCTTGCTTCCATTTCTAGCTCGATTCAGTGTTTATTTATTGGTTGATTATGTTCACCTGTGCCTTCTTTTATGCTTAGTTTAGTTCTTCCCTTTGTCCTGTTTTTTAAAGTCCGCATGAATCGAAAGCTGCGATAGATTTTTGTAGGCGAGACCATCCCAAAATTCAATGTGCAAGGAATTTATTTTGTTTTTTGAGAAAATGCTAAAGGCACCCGCCGCATAAAACATATGCCAGAGTAATTAGTGGTTCCTCCTCCCTGAGGCCGAAGGAAAATGAATGAATGAATGAATCCTTGATGTGCTAGTTCTTGCTTCCATTTCTAGCTCGATTCAGTGGTTATTTATTGGTTGATTATGTTCACCTGTGCCTATTTTTGGGCTTAGTTTAGTTCTTCCCTTTGTCCTGTTTTTTAAAGTCCGCATGAATCGAAAGCTGCGATAGATTTTTGTAGGCGAGACCATCCCAAAATTCAATGTGCAAGGAATTTATTTTGTTTTTTGAGAAAATGCTAAAGGCACCCGCCGCATAAAACATATGCCAGAGTAATTAGTGGTTCCTCCTCCCTGAGGCCGAAGGAAAATGAATGAATGAATGAATCCTTGATGTGCTAGTTCTTGCTTCCATTTCTAGCTCGATTCAGTGGTTATTTATTGGTTGATTATGTTCACCTGTGCCTATTTTTGGGCTTAGTTTAGTTCTTCCCTTTGTCCTGTATTTTTAAAAGTCCGCATGAACCAGAAGCTTTTTTTTGTGTGGCTGAGACTATCCCAAAATTCAATGTGCAAGAAATTTATTTGGTTTTTTGAGAAAATGGTAAATGCATCCGCAGCATAAAACATATACTAGAGTAATTAATGGTTCATTCCTCCATAGTGAAATGAGGGATTAAGTTGAAGTATAGTGAGTGAGAAAATTATAAATTAGACGTCAATTTTGATATGTCGCTCTAAAACCCCACTGTCTTCTCAAAGATTCTGTGGTTATTTATTGATGATTGATGATATTGTTGATTATGTTCACCTGTGTTTCTTTTGTGCTCAGTTTAGTTCTTCCATTTGTCCTGTATTTTTTTAAGTCTGTATGAACCGGAAGCTGCAACCGGATGAGTCAGTCGATCACTCAGACAGTTGACAGCGGCCTTTGGTGGATTTAGAAATATGAGATCTGAAAAGGAGTACACAGCGGCCTCTGCAAAAAATGTAGCTCCTGGGACGTATTTGGCGCTCTCCAGAAATGTATATAGGGCTACGTTTTCATGATTTTACATCATACTTTCACAGATTTTTTAAAAATAAAAAAATCGACTATAATAAAAAATACTTTTGCACTGCAAAAAGGGTTTCTCCTGTGTTTCTCATTCAAATTTCACCGAACTTTTTCAATAATTGGCAGGAAGATGTCTGCCAACACTGTGATGAAAACCTCAGAAGCATGCCATGGTTAATCCTAAGCAAATACCTTAAAACTCTGTGTTACATTTTACCCCGTGTTACTTTGTGCCCCACGCTCCCCTATATATGTCAGTAGTTTTACACAGCATTATTGCTACTGTATTGATTGATTGATTAAACACGTTTAAGTCTTGGAGATGAGTTTCAATTATTTATCCAAGCCCAAATTTTTTAAACAATTTAAAATACCAATTTAGAAACTAGTAAGTTTCTTGTAAATTTTGAATTAAAATTAGAAAGACACTAGATATAAGGTCTTGAATTATTATTTTGAAGCAGACTTTTTTGTATTTTGCATAGTTAACTATATCCTAAGATGGCGATGTTGGAAAGCTATAACATTTAAAAGGGACTGCAAATGAACATCTCACCATCTCTCAGTAATTTAATGCTGTTTACTTCATTCAAAACATTCAGGAACACCCATGTTTAAGTAGAGCAACCAAACTTTTTAAAGGAAACTGGGTTGTAATAAGCCCGGGGAAACTACCTTGTTTTTGTAGCTTTTGAAACCCAAAATTTTGGAAATGAAAACATCTGGAGCAATATTAACTCGCATGGTAGAAGTCTGTCAGGGATATTATCAGGCTGAATAACAGTTTTAATTATTCCAATCCCAAAATGCCAGGAGCAGTCCCAGTCACCAACCGTGCACCGTTACATTTCAGCCGACTGCTATTGAAGCTGCTGCAGTGGGTGATGAGATGCTCTTTAGACGCTTCAGTCCTCAGATGCAGAGACCTGAGTGCTGGCTCTACGGCTGAGGGAACGTTTCATTATTGATGAGGCCACATTCTGAGCATCTCCGCTGTGGAGGAGGATGGTGCAGCCCAGGCTGACTCAGCGTTTTTTTTCCTGCTCGCCACTCAGGCTGATCAGCCGTGTCAGCGCTTCATGGGGTTTGGTGGGAGAGGAAAGAATGAGTTATCGCAGTTTGGAGGCCAGGCCCTGTAATCGCTGTTGTGTTTTTAACATGCAGACATGTGGGCTGGTAGGAGTTTTGCATCAAACGTTTATATTGAAGGGTTGGAAAATCATATTTTTTGCTTTCAATGGCTCACTCTTATGTCATTTCTCTTTATTCAAAATTAGATTTTTTATTTAAATCTTTATTTTTTTGATTTTTAATAATTTACTCAGCACTTTTTTCCCACAATGATCGGAAAAAGAGGCTTTTTAAAAGCTTAAAAATGATCCAATCAGCATAAAAGTATAATGTATAGTCTATATGAGTTTGTGTTATTTTAAACCTAATATTCATAATGGGGTTTTCTTTATCAGTAATTAAAACCATATAAAATGAATAAACATTAAAAAAAAGATTTCTAATATTCATTTAGTTTCAGTTGAGGTACTATATTTATACGAAGTAATAAAAACCACACTAATAAATTACATTAAAACTTAATTTAGAATAATAACATAATTGTAATACTTAAACATACAGCGCTCTATCATACACCCAGCGCAATAAGGTGCAAGACATGTTTGCCGCGATGTGTTGCTATTTTCAGACAAGCACAACCCTGATTTTTCCGTTTTGCGCCACGTTGTTTAAATAGCAAATACATTTGCGCCACTCTGTGGACTCATGGGTGTGTCGGTCAAGAAAGGAGGTGGGTTAAGGCACATTATTGCAGACCATGTTAGTTGTGCACCTTTAATGCTTACATGTTGCTTAATACACAGGACGTACAGCAATACGCAAATATCTTTACAAAAAAAATAGTTAAAAGAATAAAATATTACAAAAATTATTATTTTCTACATTAATATAAAAACCAGTACCTCTGTGCCTTCTTCGTCTCGGGGGACTTTTTTCAGTTTATTCATGACAGTGTGTATTTGTATAATGTTATTATTATTATTATTATTATTATTAGTAGTAGTAGTAGTAGTATTTATTATATGCGTATTTTTATTTGTTTTATTAAAACAAGCTTGGATTTGTCCACCTGTCAGGTTTTGGACCATATGGGGCATAGGAGGATGTGTGTTTGGATATAACTCATTTGTTTATTTATTTATTTGTTAAATTTGTTCGTTTAAATTTATTTATTTACTGGAAATTAGAACTGAATTTAGAAATAGTTTTGAAGCAAATCTTTGCACTTAACAAAAGAAATTAATTATGTAGGCTAATGATGTCTTCAGTGGAGTGCATACAACACTGTTTCCTTATCCACGAAAGAGAGAAAGAGAAAGTAAAGAAGCCTAATGATGGAGGCTTGTTCTTTATCCTCGCGCTGCAGATGCTCTATTTAACTGTTTTCTCACTAGTTAAGTGTTCAATTTTTTCACTTACAAAGTCTGCCATGTAAATAACAAATATACCATGGCGCAGCACAACTGACTCTTAAGGGGAATGGGAGATGAGACTCTGATTGTTTTTTTCTCAAAACACACCCATAACTCAATGAAAGAATAAGCACAACCCTGTTAGACCATGCGTTGCTGCACAGACTGTATTTTTCCGTCCTTAAAGGGGTGGTCCACAGTGTATTTTTAAGGCTTGGTAGTATTTATAAGATACAAAGCAATGTGTGCTCTTGCTTCACTTGTAGAAAATCACGTTATTTTTTCATATATCTTAGATTATATACAGCTACTCAGCTAACATGAAAACGTCACATTTCCTGGTTCCTCCAAAAGCCTGCCCTCAAGAGGCTCTGATTGGTCAGCTAACATAATGTGCTGTGATTCGTGGATCGGCTCTACGTCACCACGTAAACAGAGAAGCTGTTGGCAGCGTTAACTGGCTGAATCAGACAGAAAAATGAAAAGCACACCAGGCACACCGCCTGCTCTCTAAAATAAAATCTGACAAGTGTGTAAGTAATATGAAACACATGAATATGAAAGCAGTCGCATAGAGAGACACTGCAGCGGACACTACAGACACTACAGCGGTTTGACTGATAAATATGAATTTGTAGCTAAATTGTTAACAGTGCCAAACAGCATTTTTCCATTGTTTACGTCCTTGTTTACG
Organism: Danio aesculapii; assembly: GCF_903798145.1. Lineage (NCBI taxonomy): Eukaryota > Metazoa > Chordata > Actinopteri > Cypriniformes > Danionidae > Danio > Danio aesculapii. The sequence continues at coordinate 5,142,554 of NC_079455.1, forward strand.
TCCTCGCTACAGTAAACCGTTAATGTTAGAAACTGTGCCTGTAATTGATCAATTTTAACAAATAAATATACTTACAGGTTGTGGCTCACAATCCACAGCTTCGGCGGTTGGACGAGTTTTTAGCCAAATCCAGCACTGAACTAGGAGAGATTCTGAAAGTTCTCCTTTGTCAAATGCTAGCTATATATTTAGTATAATTCTCTGGAACGTAATTAAAATTAAACTGTAAGCACTTCTCTCTTTGTGTCGTGTCCTTTGGAAGCCCAGAAACAGAAGAAGCTCTGTGGAAATAGCAGCATTTGGACGGCATTTTAGCTTTCTCTGCTATAACATTACAGTGCCCCTTCGCTGCACAGTGTGTGTACGCACATGTTAAATGCATGTAACTGGAAGTCCTTGTGATCTCACTAGCATGGGTGTATTTTTTGTAGTCCCCAAACTTTGTTCACTGTAGGCTTTACTAAGCTAACTTTGCACTGAACTTTGAGCGTCTTACATTCAGAGATGTTGTTTATGTTCACACAGCTACATTACACATCAACTAAAGTTTAAAATATGATATCGCAGTGGACCACCCCTTTAAGTAGATTCAGATTAGAGCCCATAGTCATTAACATTTGTCAATGCATTTCTGATTCATTATTGTCACAAAAGGGGAATGAGACCAGAGCTGTGAGTTTGAATGACTAGAGTTTATAGAGTCACAAAAACTGCTTTCTTTCCTTTGAGAAATATCACTAAGTTACGAAGTATGCTATCCATCTCAAATGCAGAAAAGCTAGTTCATGCTTTTATGACTTCTAGGCTGGATTACTGTAATGCTCTGTTTGCTGGCTGCCCAGCATCCTCTATTAACAAACTTTAGCTAGTACAGATTGCAGCTGCCAGAGTTCTTACCAGGTCTAGAAAATATGATCATATCACCCTTTTTTATCCTCCTTACACTGGCTCCTGTTAAGTTTCGTATTGATTTTAAACTATTGCTTCTTACCTATAAAGCTTTATATAATCTAGCTCCTGTTTATCTAACCAATCTCCTTTCTCGCTACAATCCAACCCGCTCTTTAAGATCTCAAAACTCAGGGCTTCTGGTAGTACCTAGAACAGCAAAGTCAAGTAAAGGGGGTCGAGCCTTCTCATTTATGGATCTTAGAGTCTGGAATAACCTTCCTGATAACGTCCGAGGCTCAGACACTCTCTCAGTTCAAAACTAGATTAAAGACCTATCTTTTTAGTAAAGCATACACTCAATGCATCACATAGCGGTATGATGCATGAATGTTGAATGTGAATGAAAAACGCAGGTTTTTGCATCTTGTTTATATACACTATGAACAGCAGCTATGCTAATTATTCTCTTTATTCTCTATTTTCACCTGGGGATAGTCATCCCGAGGCCCCCAGAGACTATGCAGCGCCATTGATTTGATCTAAGATCCCGCAACGAGATGATCCCAAGGTTTCCATTATCCTGGACCAGGCCGTATCCTGAGCAGCTGCTGTGGTGGTCATAGAGGAGTGGAGACTGATTCCTGTGACGCTCTAGAGACAGACGAGTCTCGCTGACGTCCAGCTTATCCAGCCTCCGGCACCTTTTCCTCGCCACTGTCGCCTCTGGCTTGCATGTTTCGGGATCTGTAGAGTTGCGCATCGATGGATTTGCTCTTCAGTGTTTGGACTCTCAGCAGTGAATATTAAACCACACTGAACTGAACTGAACTTAAACTTTGAAAACTGGACTGACACTGTTTCAATTTACTATAATCTTCTATGTGAAGCTACTTTGACACAATCTACATTGTAAAAGCGCTATAGAAATAAAGTTGAATTGAATAAAGGTGAACTAATGAACAGGAATGATGTAAACCGGTAATGTATCTTTCTTGCGTAGATGAGCAGTGGACCAGGGGGTAGATGATGACTGGAGACAGATTGTGGCCACTGAATATGAAGGAATCGGGATACATAAAAACAGGAGGGAATAACACTAGGAAGGAGGAGAGACGCAGACACTGGTGATTAACTGGAAACAGACAAGGTAAGTATTACTAGTCGTAATTTGATTCTCTGATCGTGATAGTACATCCTTCTAGGTTGCGACGTGGCTGGACACTTAAGGCTGCGGTCACACTGGATCTTTCTCCCCATAGACTTCCATTCATACGCACGCGAATGCGTCAGACCGGAAACGCAAGCTTGTGCGACAAGTTTCCCAATTTGCTACGTTGCAAACTTCAAGCTTGGTGAACTCTGACCTGCGAAATCGCATCACTTGACTGCGTGAGACCAACTGAGGATCAAAACATGAAGTCTCTGTACAAAAATTTAAAACATTGACCAATCGCTCGCTTTTTAAAATGTCTAATCATCTTTTTAATCCTGCCCCTTTTGGCAGCGCAGTTACACTAGAGTTTGTGCATGCGTACAATATAGTGTGGAAGTATGTGATTTCGGACACATCCAAAGACTTAGTCCTGAACTGGTGTACGTGTGGTTAATAAGTAGTCCAGATGATCAGTGATGAATCATCAGTGATGAACGGCAACTGGTGTGTGTGAAAGGGCATGATGGGAATTGTAGTTCGTAAATGTGACATGTGGTTCACCAGTGTTCTGCTAGGATTGTGACAATATCATGTGACAATAATACTGTACAAAAACAGTTATTTTATAGACATATTTCTCTATAAATTATTTCATGGACATTATTTTAAACTATTAAAATGTCGAGAAAAGTCACTTTGTTAAACTGTAGAGTTGAATTTTCAACATTAAAAGTCGACAGAGCAGACATCAACATCCCATATTGCATTTCACAACCGTAAATAGCCTCTGGAAAACACTTGTGAATCACAAAATATGAAAACTGTTAATTGGCAAATTGTTTTTTACTTTGTACACTTTACCCTTTAGTTATCAATTAGTTCTAAAATGTATGATATGTAATGGTAAAAATGCCTTAATCTCTGTCCAGTTCTCACACAAACCTATTGTATGACTTGTGCGTCTTGTGCTTTTTCATTTTTTGGAATCATAAAAGAGGTAATCATACAAAAACTGTAATGTAAATAGCATCCAGCTTCAGACATTCTTCTTCAGTGTTTCTCAGAAGAAATTATATTAAGGCGTACAGTAAAATACACTAATGCATTCAGGTTCTGGATGACATTTAAGCATTTTCTGAGGTGAATTGTCTTCATGATCGCATGACAATGCATAAATGCAAAGTGTCAGTCAATGCACATTTTCTCATATACATGCACACACCCATGGGCATACATATGCTCAGCTGCTTGTCTATAATTTATTCCTTTCATGACCCAAAGGACTAATGAAATCGCAAATGCCTTCATGACGTGAATGCCCGCCTAGCCGCATTCCTTCCCACAAGCAGGGCTGATGTGCTACTGACTGCTCGGCCCCTTCAGCTTAATTAGGATTTTATTCCTCAGGGAGTCCAGCAAGAACAAATAGATGGTGTAGCAATATGCACAAGCTTCGGCTCAGTGCGGAGAAGGCCACACTGATCAATCATGCTGTACGCTTATAGAATGATATTAGGAAAACATATATAGTAAGAGTTTAAAATAGCGTACATTCAGGTTTGGGTGAATTAATGAAATGACTATACAGAATAACTTGAGATTAATGGAGTATGTGCATAGCAATGTTTCTATGCAGTGGAGCCATTTTAGCTAAAGCTTCCTATCTATTTAAATGCAGATAGATCAGTCATGTTATTTAAGGGGCCATAGAAGGAAAATCTTTATATATCTAGGCCTAGCTGAATAATAAAAGTGTCCTAGTGAGATTAAAACAATTGTATTTTCCATTTATTTTTACGTTTATCTAAACTTCTATTGGATTGTATATGCATGTGGGACTCTTATTTTGAAAATGGGATAGGCTTTAAAGAAGAATTAAAGAGCGGTTTTGTGAAGCAGACAGCCATGCGAATCTGTTTTATAATGCACCAGAACTCAAAATGCAGGATATACGGATTGTGAGTTTAAGGTGTAAATACCTAACAAAAGTCTTGTCATTGATCTCAGTTGTAAGAGAAACAAATAAAGACTTGACGTCTAGTTGATCATTTGGAAAAGTGGCAGACGGCCGATCCCAATAATCACAAATATGCAGAAGACCTAATGGAACCCACATGGACCCAAGATTCTCACAGTTATCAGTCAAGTTCGGTGAAGGAAAAATTATGGTTTGGAGTTAAATTCAGTATGTGGAGGGCAACATCAGTGCAACTTAAGGAGAGGGCAAATTCTTCAGCAGGATAGCGCTCATTCTCATACTTCAGCCTTCACATTAAAGTTCCTGAATACAAAGAAGGTCAAGGTGCTGCAGGATTGGCCAGCCCAGTCACCAGACATGAACATTATTGAGCACGTCTGGGGTAAGCTGAAGGAGGAGGCATTGAAGTTGAATCTAAAGAATCTTGATGAACTCTGGGAGTCCTGCAAGAACGCTTTCTTTGCCATTCCAGATGACTTTATTAATAAAGCGATTTGAGTCATTGCAGAGATGTATGAATGCAGTCCTCTAAGCTCATGGGAGTCAGATGCAATACTCATTCTTTTGCCACTGCAGCATGACTTTATATTCTATACTATACATTATTTCTGTTTAGTGACAAGACTTTTGTCTAAGAATAGTCAGACCTTACTCTCCTCATTAAATAATTAAAAATCAAGGCATGATCATATTTTAGTTTGGTAGAATAAGTATAATCTAGAGGCCTTTGCCTTTCATATAAGCCACTTCTGATACCAAATGAACACCTTGAAGTCAAGTTATTAAATCACATCGGCATGTCGTGGACTTCATTTAGCCCAAAAATCAATGTCAAAAATTGGTCTGTATTTGGTCTAAATATAGCTTGAAAATCTACGTGGTCTTTGTTTTGGCAGTCGGATTTGGTCCAAATGTAACACAAAAAATATGTAGAAAAATTATTTTTATTTTGTCAGTTTGGATTTGGTGCAAATTTAGCCCAAAATAACAAGATAATTAATTTAGATTAAGCACATGGGCTCATTTTCTAAAATAATAAATTAAATTACATATAAAACTGTGACATAAATCAGATTAAGACATGTGGAGTATGCTGATTTTTGTTGCTATATTGAATTGCAGTACAGACATGTAAACACCACAATCAAACTATTACCTTAATGACTTTAAGCTGCATTTTTTGACAAGACAGTCCATATACATACAACTGTTTGATACTATTCTTTGCACCTGCCGAGTCAGTGAAGCACACGAAATTCCATTAACACCAGTCCTTACATCATACTCGCATCCAATATCTTGTTTGTCACGGGGGGATGCATGAAATGTTATTGAATGAAAATGAAACTGCTGAACTGCAGCTAAAGTCGACAAATTAAGAATGAAACAGCTGAAATTACATGAAACTCCGGAGGAAATGGGGATAGCGTGGGTGGCGCGATGACGTTAATCATGTTATGTGCTATAACATGTAAAAGGCATCATGAAAGAAACATTCAAAAAGCAATGTAAATTGTAAATCATGTAAATAGCTTCTTCATATTATTGTCTTATTCAGATTAAGGCAAATAATTTGATTACTGATGTCCATTTAAACGTAGTCATTGTTCATAAACTGCTGAACTACTGTCAAGCTACTGAAAAATGTAGCTACGCTAATAGCTAAGCTACTTGTAGGCTACTAGCTATGTCCAAACGCTGTTTGTAAAGCTGTTCACGCATTGGGAATTAAAAAAGTGAGTAGCCTAATACATTCAAATGTTTTATTAATACAGCCCTTGTAGAGGAGTTGTCAACTGTAGGTTTAACAAAAACATTTTCATGTTATGCAACAGAATGGAGTAAAGTGAGACAGATAAGAAACAATATGTCACTTCCTGGAGAATGATATCATTCAGGAACTGGCTTCTGTTAGGTAAAATGTTCGGTAGAATGTTCATTCATTAATTTTCCTTCGGCTTAGTCTCAATTTCACAGGTTGCCACAGTGGAATGAACCGCCAACTATTACAGCATATGTTTTATGCAGCGGATGCCCTTCCAGCGACAACCCAGTGCTGGAAAACACCCATACACATTCATTCACACACTCATACACTACGGGCAATTTTAGTTACCCCAATTCACCTAGAGCGGATGTCTTTGGACTGTGGGGGAAACCGGAGCACCCGGTGGAAACCCACGCCAACACGGGGTACAGTACAGGTGAATTGGGTAAGCTAAATTGGCCGTAGTGTATGTGTGTGAATGAGAGTGTTTGGGTGATCCCCAGTGAAGGGTTGCAGCTTGAAGGGCATCCGCTGCGAAAACATATGCTGGATAAGTTGGTGGTTCATTCCGCTGTGGCGACCCCTGATTAATTAAGGGACTAAGCCGAAAAGAAAATGAATGAATAATAACTGATTTATTTTATCTTTGCCATGATGACAGTAAATAATATTTACAAGATATTTTTCAAGACACTTCTATACAGCTTAAAGTGACATTTAAAGGCTTAACTAGGTTGATTAGGTTAACTAGGCAGGTTAGGGTAATTAGTCTATCGAAAAAATATATAGCTTAAAGGGGCTAATAATTTTGTCCTTAAAATGGTGTTTAAAAAAATTTACTGCTTTTATTCTAGCTGAAATAAAACAAATAAGACTTTCTCCAGAAGAAAAAATATTGTCAGACATACTGTGAAAATTTCCTTGCTCTGTTAAATTCTGTAATTCTGTAATTCTGTAAAAATTCAAAGGGGGGCAAAAAATTCTGACTTCAACGAATATATAGAGCATAAGGCAATTTTTGAACTGTAATAAAAGAAACCAAATATGAGTTCCGTCTTGTGAGTTTAATATTTGATAAGACATGTGACGGGACTATGAAAATATTGCAAAACAGGAACGATCCTGCCGCTTGCCACTGTGACTGAGAACACGATCCCAGTTGCGTGTTCAGCTTACATGGCTTTGTTTAGGGATGTGTACACTACCTAAATATTTCATGACACACCAAATAAGCAGTATTACACAACACAATGCATCTTCGTTACAACTTCATTCTCCTCTCTTGAGGAACGTATTGTGCCATAATTACGCCGTAGGTAGGGGTGATTAATTTTTTAATGGATTCAATGTTTTATTCATCGCCGCGCTGGCTCTTTGGCGAATGAAACTGGAGACCAATCCAGGGTCGCATCTGCAGTGGCTGAATCTTTACAGGGAGATGCAAGCGCACATCTGCTTGTTCAAATGCACTAACCTCATTCAAATTGCCTTAATACATGTAAATGTGCTTGACTGGCTGAATAATTTTGCATGGAGGTTATTTGAGCCGTGCCGCCAAGGTGTGTTTCCATTAAAGCCAGTCTGACAGGTTTTGACTCTGTCTTTTAATCTCTTTACCAACATGGTGGTATCTTCATTATGCATTAAGACAGAAGATAAACTGCATGCTTATCCTAAGAGATGTTTGACATCTACTGAGACTGTGTCGGCAGAAAGTACCAACTGGACATTGAGGTGTTAGGTTATAGTGACAACATCAATTCCCAGTTACGAGGGTTTCACAATTTACAGAGTTACAATTAAACATTACCAATTAATGTGATGAGTAGTTTATTACTGAAGAAATTAACTTGGAGGACTGTCTAATTTAGTCAACATGCTTTGGATGTTGTTTGACCTGGCTAAAAATTAGATCTCTGGGCAAATCCGACAACTGCTATGCTGGGTTTAGACTACAAGATGTTTTTGTCTGTAATGATAGTCACTGTGCAAAATCAGATGATCATGACCCGGTTTCGGACAAGAAATATGTCTACACTTTGCTTCCAAGCATCACTTGCCATCTTTAACAAAGTAATGTCAACATGAAGGTAAGTTTAGGAACTGATTTCCTGAAAAAAAAAAAAGGTGGCAGAAGTATTATTACCAAGCATTTCCACTTTTGGACAATTGCACCCTGTTGTACCAATCGTCTTTACTCTCTTTCATTTGCTTTGTTTGAAAGCTATGTATGGAAGAGCTTCTGTACTCCAGTTGGTCCTGTTGATAGTCTGTTTACTTGGCAGCCATATTTACAGCACCCTGACATCTCATACAAGACTAAAGTCCTATCTAAATGAATGAGGGAATCCTGAACCCCCAAAAAATTACATATTTCAAATCAGCAACAGAATCTGAGGTGAAATCTGAAGTGCTGTTGCTTAAAGCACATCTATGATGCAAAGTCATCTTTTGGAAGCTGTTTGGACAGAACTGTGTGCAGGTATAGTTTGTCCACCATCATACTGAAAGTCTCTTTATTTTAAATTTCCTGACATGAAAATATATCCAAATTCCAGCGATTTTGAGGCCCACTGTAGCGTGATCAAAGCACTGTGGTTTTCCCCACACACTGATATTGATTGTCAGGCACATATTAATATGATTCCATAGTAACACATATAGTCATATCCACTAGATAGGATTTGCAAAGAAACTGTAATTACTTAACTGTAATTTCTGTTCCAACTCTTTGTGATCAGCTGCATCTCAAGTATTAGTTTAAAGAATTAGTCTTTCTTTTCAGACATTGGAAGCAGAAACACTTCCCTGAACAATGCCGGAGGAATGACATCTGCCTGTCTGTTTCTCCCTTATTCCATTAGCATATCATCACTTGGATTTGGATCATTTCCAGCACAGGGGCGAGTCATCAGATCACTATATGGCCAGCTTGAATGTACTCAGAACTGGCATATCTATGGATGTAGTGTCTGTGGAGCCACCCATAGATTTCTGAAAAGCTCAAATGATGCTACAAGTGGGCGGGGCCAGCCATCTCCACACCTCTTCACGCAGACCATGCATCACTCCTGGGGAACCGAAAATAAGCAAAAACGCTAGGCTTGGACAGAGCTAGAAATTTTTTGCCTATATCAGTTTTGCTTTAGATAAAAAGGTTAATACTTCATTAAATGGCACCTATGATGAAAATCACATTTTGAAAGCTGTTTGAACAGAACTGTTTGCAGGTATCGTGTGTCCACTGTCATACTGGAGTGATATAAAGATAGTAAGTCTCTTTTTTTATTATTTCCTGATGTTAAAATAGGATCCAAATTCCTGCAATTCTGAGGCCCACCACAACGTGACGTTGGAGTGCTGTTTTCCCCGCACGCCGAATTGACTGACAGCAGCGTGTTACCATGTCTCCGTAGTAACGAGTATAATCATATCAACAAGACAGGAATTGCGCAAAGCAATTAGGATTAAAAGATCTGTTCAGCTCTCTGTGATCATCTGCACCTCGAGAATGAGTTTTAAAAGCTTAAAACGTTTTTAAAACAGTGCATGCGTATGGAAGAGCTTCTGTGCTTCAGCTGGGCCTGTTGATAGAACCAAAATACCTTT
>NC_079455.1:5156952-5266952 GCF_903798145.1 Danio aesculapii
ATGTAGGATGTGCTCGCATATATTTGTCCTGTCAGTATTTGTGACGTCTGGTGGCATAGTGCCACATAGCTCTCTCACCAAAGGGTGTCCTCCGTGTTTCCAGTGTGTCATGAATAATGTTGTCTAACTGCGTCATGTGAGTGTTTTAACCATGGACATGCCTTCTTTTTCAGGGCATAGGAAGCAAGAATAACTGTTGGGACCAAGGTAAACTGGAGAACATAAATGGGGGATTACGGGTTTGGAGTCTTAGTGCAGAACAACACTGGCAACAAGTCTGCTTTCCCAGTACGAATCCACCCTCACCTACAACCGCCACATCACCACCCCAATGCAACCGCCAGCCCCGCCGCTTTCATAAACAGCACCCCGGCTGGGAATGGCAGCAGCAGCGCTTCAACCTGGCTGTTCCCAGCAGCTGGAGGTCACAACAACATGCAAGATGAAATTTTGGGCTCGGATAAGGCCAAAGTACAGCAGCAGGAGCTGCAGGAGACCCAAGACAAACAGCAGCAGCAGCAGCTCTCGCCTGGACATCAGGAGAGCACCATCATCTCTGAACTGGAAAAGGCTCGTGCCGAAGAAGGTAAAGTGGAGAGTGGGTCATCTGACGGGACCAATGGCAAGGAGAAGCTGCGTTTGGAGTCGCCAGTGCTGACACCCTTTGACTATCAGGAGCCCTCGGGACTGGGCACAGCAGCCCAGTCCAGCACCTCCTCCTCCCTGACCAGCTTCAACAACTGGTCGGCTGCTATTCCCGCCACCCCCTCCACCATTATCAACGAGGACATCAGCTTCTTCAACCCGGCTGCCTCAGCCAACAATGGCCCTCTACTGTTCCAGAACTTCTCCCATCACGTCAGCCCAGGCTTCGGTGGCAACTTCTCGCCTCAAATCGGTCCCATCTCCCAGCACCACCCACCCCACCCCCACTTCCAGCACCCTCACAGTCAGCACCAGCAGCATCGCCGTTCTCCTGCCAGTCCCCATCCACCACCGTTCCCCCACCGTAGCGCCCCCTTTGGCCAGCTGCCGCATCTCTCTAACAACCTGAGCAAGCCTCCCTCACCTTGGGGCAGCTACCAGAGCCCCTCGCCCTCTCCTTCTTCAACATCCTGGAGCCCAGGTGGGGGTTATGGTGGTTGGGGCGGCTCTCAGGGCCGCGAGTACCGCCGAGGCCTGAACGGGGGCATGACACCACTCAACTCCATCTCTCCGCTCAAGAAGACCTTTCCAAACAACCACATGCCCCAGCAGAAATACTCCCGCGCCAGTCCCGGCTTTAATCCTAAATCCTGGATGGATGACAGGAGCGAGAACATCTTCCCATTCCAGGTATGTGTACTTGACGTGATGATCGGCTGTAAAATGGGTTACAGTGACTAGTGATTGATTGCTTTACTCCAAGGACTGTAACTATAACTGTAGCTATAAAGGTTTAAAGGGAATTCGAAGCCGAGAAGGAGGTCTGTTAATAAAACACGACTGCCTTTGCATTAGGACGGGTCATCTTATGCAATTAACATGAAGAATGAGGGCCTGTACACAGAGTAAAGAGTACACTTCATGTTCTCGCAGATTCCTGTTGGAATGACTGGATTTTGCATGCAAAATTTACAGAATAAGTGTAATTATCACTTTCATTATTCCTTTTTCCAGTGCATGCATAATAAAACAGCCAACCACGGTCCTCTCAATTTTAAAGAGCTTAGAATAGAAAGAGTGTTCTCTTCTATTGATGTGGGTGCTATCATTAGTATGGTTATTGTTCTTAGTGTAAAAGCACATTAACTGTGCCAAAATGTACTCAAAGCTTTGTCAGTGGCCTTTTCAAAGTCTTGGATTGTCAAAGAATGCTATTAGGATTGTGATAAGAGGTATTATACATCTCTGTGTATTCCAATGGGGTATTTGCAAACGGACTTTTAATTTCAGCCAGCCAGCTCAAGGGCTTCCGGTGAACAGGGATGGGTATCGCTAAGGTTTTAACGGTATTACTACTTTTAATGATACTACTTATCGTTTGAGTACTTTAACGGTTCTCTTATCGGTACTTTTTGTAGTGTTTTTTTTTTTACGAAAAAACAAAAAACTAATTGAACAGAATTAACAACATTCAACAAAAATAACAACAATTAACAAAAATAAGACAAAACCAATGATTGTTAAACAAATAATATTTTTTTTCCTGTAAAATATTTTTTTCTGGAGAAAAATCAACATGTTTGCCTTTTCTGACAGAAGTCGGGATCTTTCTTGGTTTATTGTGCTGCCTGCAGTTGAAAATACCCTCTTTTAAATGCAAAATGCAGTTAAATGAGATAATGTTTATGATTTTTCATTAATGCATTCACATAAATGAGTTAACGATGTTTTGGGAGTTAACGGTGTTGTTAATACAGTTTTGGCGCATCTTGCAATGTAAAAATAAGCAATTTTTTATAATTTCTTAATAATTAGGCTATTCATAGGCTATATTTGTAAAGACAGCTGATGTAAAAGCATTTAAAAAAATTATTTAGGCTACTGCAGACAAAAATAGCCGAATATTTGTGTTTATTTAGCTATTAATATTATACTAATTTAGGTGACTGACTGCTGACATAACAATGTGGATGATGTAGCGTTGGCGTTAGTAGCTAGGCAGTGAAAAACTTTTAATTTGTCTTTCTGCAGTTAATGCACTTTTGAAAGATACTTTCACTTAGCCAGAATGCTTGCGTTTCCGCTTATACAAAAACAACTCGTTGCGTTGTTGCAACGGTCATTGTTGCTGTCCACTCTGGAAATACAACCCATTTGGTTCACTCCGCAAGCTTACAAGCTGTGTGTGCGCGAGTCTGTGTCGCGAGCTACTTTTAAAGTCAGAATTATTAGCCCCTATCTAATAAAGAATTATATATATAGAATTATATATATATATATATATATATATATATATATATATATATATATATATATATATATATATAAATATATATATATATTTTTATATTTCCCAAATTATGTTTAACAAAGCAAAGAAATTTTCACAGTATTTCCTTTAATATTATTTTTCTTTTGGAGAATGTCCTTTTGGCTAGAATAAAAGCAGTTTTACATTTTTTAAAAATAGTTATAAGGAGAAAATTATTAGCCCCTTTAAGCTGTATTTTTTTTGATGGTCTACAGAATAAACCATCATTATACAATAAATTGCCTAACTACCTTAATCTGACTACTTAACCTTATTAACCTAGTTAGGCCTTTAAATGTCACTTTTAAGCTGTATAGAAGTCTTGAAAAATATCTAGTCCAATATTATTTACTGTCATCATGGCAAAGATAAAATAAATCAGTTATTAGAAATAAGTTATTAAAACTATCATGTTCATAAATGTGTTTTTTAGAAATCTCTCAGTTAAACAGAAATTGAGGAAAAAAATAAACAGGGGTAATAGTTAATTACCCCTTAACTAATAGTTAATAGCGCTAATAGTTCAGAAGGGCTAACAATTCTGACTTCAACTGCATGTGTGTGCACTTAGCGCGAGCCTCCACTGAGTGCACACACAGCCGAGGACTGCGAAGGCTTTAATACTTGACGTGCTCGCCGGAAACACGAGCATTTCTCTAATGAGATTGCCAACCGTGCAGACGAATATCAAATATCGTAAGTTAGAAAAGGTTGGTCAGTTGAATTATGCTGTAGTAAGTAATGTTTATTCGGCAATAATTCTCTAGTACAGATACCAGAACCGTTAACGTCAGAGCTTATCGATACTTCGGTCTTTTATAATGTAGCACCAATACGAATAAAGTACCGAGTTTCGGTACCCCTCCCTACTGGTGAATTGTCATCCCATACAAAATCGCAGCTGTTAGAAACTGATTTCTTTAAAAAACAGCGATCTTCACTGCCTAGCTGAGATACGATATAAAGCGAGTATCAGACCAAACAAGAAGCACTGCGTTAAATTCTATTTTTCCGCGTCATGTCTTTAAAATATGGAAATTAATTTTACCCCAATATTTTCAATGGAATTTTTGTGCTGTCCTGTAGCTAATGACGGCACCTCCGTTTAAATGGTCTTTCGTCTCTTTTTGCATTTTAACAACCAAATGGATGCTAAAGCCTATTTAACTGATTATATTTGACTAACATTACAGCATTGATGATGTAAAAGGAATCTAATGAAATTGAAAATAGCCACATAAAGTTCTCACTGGAAGTTCATCATTGGCTAAAAAACACTAGCTGTGCATATAGCCCATTGGTAGTCGTCCCGACGTGTCACTGTTGATTTGCATTTAAGCTCAGCTCAGCATTCTCATGTCACCAACAGTCACTACTGCTTATGTCATCAGAAATCATCAGTTTACATTGCTCAAGAAGGACGGCACGTTGCTTTGCTGCGGTCAGTTTCAGTATGAATCCCCTAACACGTGGATCATTGTTTTTATTTTTTGCATCTGCACAGCTCTGATTTGCCTGCTTCGGCTCTCCCGTGGCACATTGTGACAAATTCTGCTTAAGTCGGGCCCAAAGCAACATGTGCCAGAGGCTTGGATGACTAACTTTGCCCTGCCTGTTTTGTTTTCCACAGAGCTCCATGAGATTTTAGTTGCTCAAAACACAAAGAGTTGCCTACAATGACAGTGTCTGGGTTGGTTTGATTCTGGGCAAATCAATATAAAGAAAATCATTGTCTTTTTGACCCATGTTTGTTATGTATACATAAGCCATTACAGTAATCGTAGTAGGTTTTACATGTCGGCCAGCCTGTTTTATTCTTGGTGGTATATTTTTGGTGCGGGAGCTAGAGAAATTGAGATATTTAGATCTGTTAATGTCATATACAGTACGGAAATATGAAGAAATGAAGTTCTGTTAGTTTATGATGCAGCAGCAATGGTTTAACATGGTTGTGTTCATAAGTTGGCACACTAAGATCTCAATACTTGCATACGTTATGTTAGTGTTTCTTTCTAGATAATGTTTCACATGACCAAAGTAAAGAAGCCATGGCATGATGCATTGAGTAGGCCTGGGTGATGTGGCCTTTTTAAAAAATCTCAAATTTATTTATTTATTAAAATTTTTAAAATAATAATAATAAAAAAACAAACAATTTACGATTTAAATAAATTTTCCCCCCTAAAAATGCTTGGAGTTGAAGGTTATTAACCTATATAACCTACGTAATTAATTAGGGATGGATGATTTGACTGAATTAATTGAACGTTTTTAACTCTATTCATCAATTAATGAACGATTATTTTATTTATTTTTTATTCTTTCCCTCATGGTTTACGAACAGGTTTTGTACAGTAAATATGCTCACAAATTACAAGTGAAAATGAAAGGAGCATTACTTGATTTTAAAACAATTAAAAGAAACACACACTATTTATCTATGATTATTTATTGAACATCAACGCTGAACACCTGATTATTAAAACACACATTGCCGAAATTAACAGTCACTTTTTTCTAATAAAAAGTGAAAGTAAATAACTTGCAATTTTGGAAACAAAATAAATTCTTTTCAATGTTTTTCATATTAAAAGTAGAAAATAAAAAGCATCTCTTCTAAATAAAATAAGAACATTTGTTTATCCTGTAAATAATATTTTAAACAGTGCATTTCTTGCATCTTCTGAAATCAAATATTTTTATGTAAATAATAGTTTTATTGTAATAGAAAATATGCCATCTTAAGGCATCTCTGGCACAGCTTCCAGTCATCATCAAATGTGTGATGTGTAGTTACATTTCTTTTTTGAGAGGTGCGCTGGACCATAGCCTTGCGTTTGATGCAGAAGTATAAATTGTGTCACGTGACTTCACATGCAGTAGGGAAAGTAATTGAAAAAATTGACCTGGAAAAATTTGATCGATTAAAGGTTCTGAATGTTGATTTCGATTACTTTTAGATTAATAGCCCAACCCTATAATTAATTATGGGATATAAAAATGCTAAAGAAAAAAAGATCATTCAAGGTCATTTAAAGATCAAATTTAACATGATCTATTTATAATTCAAGATAATAATAATAATAATAATAATAATAATAATAATAATAATATCAAGATTATATCAAGATAATAATAATAATAATAATAATAATTATATAAATAAACCATTTTATGCAATTACAGGGAATGTAAGGGTTAAAGGGTTAAAATCAATTTTCATTTAAACAAATCAATGTAAACGTCACACTCGAATTAGTAGATAAAATGGATTTATCACCTAGCCCTAGTTTTGAGTATTGTTAGAACTAAAGAATATTATACAGTATACAGCAGGGGTGCTCAAACTTTTTCATATGAAGGGCCAAAAACCAAATATTATTGATAGCCGTGGGCGAAGATAAATAT
Organism: Danio aesculapii; assembly: GCF_903798145.1. Classification (NCBI taxonomy): domain Eukaryota; kingdom Metazoa; phylum Chordata; class Actinopteri; order Cypriniformes; family Danionidae; genus Danio; species Danio aesculapii. The sequence continues at coordinate 5,163,317 of NC_079455.1, forward strand.
ACCAAAGTATTTTTTTATTAAAGTTGCTATTGGTAATTTCCTAATTCCTTTCATAATATTATAAAAATAATTGAAAACATTACGATGAATAGTATTAACTAATACAGTATAATTTTTAATAAATTATATAATTTATAATTTATAATTATAATTTTTTAAATTATAACTTATTGTGATTAAAAACATAATCACATTTATAACACAGTAGAGTTCAATGCTATGCGTCGTATGGATGAAACTAAACTAATTTAAGCTAAATCTGATTCATTTACATCATCTGTATTAAAACATTTAATTTCAGTTAGCTTTGTAGCTTAACAGTACAACAAACAAATAAAAGGTTACAACAAATTTGAAATGACAATCTCTAAACTATTCTCAGATAGCATGGCGGGCCAATTAATAGGCAATCATGGGCCAACATTAGTCGATTTATCTGCACGTGAAGCATTGAATTTCCTCACAGACCGTTATTATTGACACAATAAAACTCTGTACTGTGATGTAAACACGGAAGATGCTGCAGAGTGAAAACACCACTGGGTCGAGAATATTCAGACCAAAAAAAAACTGGCAGAAAGCTTCCCACGTTTGAGATCATTTCAAGTGAATGCCTCCATCACACATTCTCCATCTTCAGTGTGTGCGGTACTTTTTTTTTTTTTCACACATATATTAACTGGTTGCTACTGTAGGTTAATGTAAGCGCTTTCACGCTGCATGCAGTTCCAGAAGCAGTGCAGCGTTTGTTCCCACCCCAAGCTGTATAGTGAGAACAGCTGGTTGTTTGTGGGGAAAATTTACAATGGTTGACACAAAACAATGAGATGTTGTCATCATATGTGCATAATTAAAGTGTATTTTTTAATAGTTACTAAATATTAAAGGGAATAAATAATTCAGTATAGCTAATAAATAGCAAAATGTGAATAAATATGATTTTTCCTGAAATTATTTTGTGCAAATATGATATTTTCCATTAAATATTTCATATAGTTTGAGGCCAGAGAAAGGAGACATTTGCATCTCCGGCTCAGCGGGTGATCACATGACCAGCTGTTTGTCAGAGAACTAACTTACTCAAAAACAAGGTCATTTACATGGTACCAGGGCTAATTCAAAAGCCGTGTCGATCAGCTGATCTGTCTATGAGCGGACATATTATTAAGTGAGCAGTTTGTTGATGGATTGACTGATCTATACGGCTTTGAAGTGCTTCTGTGTACTGTGTATTTGAACTTGGCGAACGACAAAGCAATACGCGCTCAAATTTTAGTAGCAAATGGACGTTTTTAAAATTTTAGTACCTAATAGTACCGAATCAATACTTTTGACAACCATCAAGTGGAAAAAAACCAAAGAATGTACAATGGGAAAGGCACAGGAAGTAGTTTACTCAGCTGTTGTTGTCATTGGCAAGTTTTTAAATATTTGTTTTTAAATGCAACGTTTACATGTATTTAGAATAGGGCTGCACTATATATCTCAAAAGTATTGTTATCGTAATAATAGTATATGCAATATACGTATCACAGATGTGTGTTTATTTTATTTTAATTGGTGGTTTCTCTAAATCAGATGGAGCCTTACTATCTCTGACTCCCCAGTAGTTGCTGTTCTTCTATTGGCTGGAACAACCCAAATGGTAACCCAAAGCTGACAATAAACACTAATTATGGGCATTAAGAGAGGAAAATGACAACAGCCAATCAGAGTCAGAGTGCTTTCTCATCTGTAGAAGGACTGTTTTGGTTCCGAAACAGGGATTAAAATTGTTACAGTGTTGCACTTTGTACTTGATGCAGTTCGCTTTCACACGACAAATATTCTAAACGGGCAAAAATAGCTAAAACAAGTCAGGTGCGAGTAAACTCTCGTTACATAGGTCTGAGTTCCAGGGTTTATTTTGCAGAGACCCGCTCAGCTGTCATGCGTCCTTATTGTTTTATTTAATTTTATTTTATTTTATTTTATTTTATTTTATTTTATTTTATTTTATTTTATTTTATTTTATTTTATTTTATTTTATTTTATTGCAATGATAAATAAGACATTATAAGCGAAACGCTTCACTTTAATTTTGAATGGTGTCCCCCACAGACATAGACACCAGGGATGCACCGATCCCGATACTTGGATTAGATATCGGTTCGATGCCGCATATTATTGCTGGATCAGGTATCAACCTGCTGATACCGATCCAAATCCGATCTTGCGCATGCGCTATATTTTGTGTAATTTATAAGCCAACAAAAGCCATGAAGGTAGCCTATTAAAAGGCACTAGAAAGTTGTCATGTAGGCCTACTATATCCCAAATGTGCTGAAGCCATTTTATAGTTTAATGTGAAGCACAGATGAATATTCATGTGCTTAAATTCATGTTCTGTTCAGCACTTCTCGCCGCTGCGCCTGTCAATCATTCTCCATTCATACACAATTCAAACTGCGTGTCGTGTTTGTTCATGACAGCACGAAATACTTTCTCCAGGACTATTTGTTCCTATTAGTTCAATCAATGTCAAGTAATTGTATCAAATAATGATGGGCACAATATAGATCGTCATTAACAGAAAATGATTTAGCCTAATGTAGACTTTTTTTGAAACTGTGAATATTTCGCTGTAATTTTATTTATATTAATATTTAATTTAACAGACCAGTTTGTGTTTTGGCACTGATGCATATAAGCGGACCTTGTTTTGAACTTTCTCACTCACGGTGAGATTTGGCGAGGGATTAAGTAAGGTTTAGTCTGCGTCAAACCTGCAGGAAAATATCAGGCTTTGCTAAAAGGCTGATTATTTTACCAGCGATTAGTGTCAGTAGTGGTAGCCTATTATAAGTTTTTAAAGAGAAATCTTAATATTAAAAAAAGGAAACATAAGCTGAACCACAACAGATCAATGTCATAACGAATGCTCAAATAATGTAGCCTAGTTTACAGCAAGCATCATATTTTTAGTTAGATTGTGCTGTCTGTCATATACAGTAGGCCTATAGGGCTGTATTTGTACTAAAGAAGATATATCATTTTAGCTTATCACCAGAACTATTGAAACAATATTATTCTTAGGGTTGGGCGACATTACCAGTTTGGCATCGTACTATGTCTAATTTAAAACATCGCGATGGACGATGGCATCGTCGTTCGTAGGCGGCGGTGAATTAATTATTTATAAATAATGAATTAATTCATAACAAATGAATTATTTGTAGCCTACCGTTTCAACTACCTGAGCCGCATGGTCTTTGTTTTACCCATAAACAAATCATAAATAAATAAAGATAAGTTACACACAAATCGCCACCTGTTAATCACTTTGTTCCATGGGACTCTGGCATGAGTAGGCTTCGACACGTTACCTGATGGATTCAAAAGACCGAAGAGTTGTTAGCTAGAGACAAGATTAATTAAATATCACATTTAACAACTATAGTGAGACGCAATCCAGCAGCATCCTTTATAAACTGTCCGACGTACACTGCTCTCTGGGATGACTGCTGGAACTTAGATGCTGCAGCACATGACAGAGAGTGTGTGTGTGTGGTCGGTCATGTGATGCGCGTTTTCAGTGGGAGTGTATGGAGGGCTTTTCAGAAATGCTAGCTGAAATGCCAGTGTGGACATGGATTGTTTTCGTGCCCTTTTAAAACTTGGATGTATCAGTGTAAATAGGGCCTTGTGTATTTTTCGCGAGTGGTTCGGGAGTGCTGCTGAGACGGGGGCGGGGCGGAGGATCACAATGCCGGCTCAGCATCGTGATGGCTATTGGCGATGGACGATGGCATCATCTATCGGCCCGATCCTAATTATGCTTAAAATAACAAAAACTGCACAGTATTGGGATCGGATCTGTATTGGTTGATACTCAGAATATCAGTATCGAGATCGGATCGGTTCCAAAAAATGGTATCGGTGCATCCCTAATTGGAACCAAATATAAATCAGATGCAAGACTTTCTCATGCATAACCGTTGGCTAGAATTCTGCATTATAGGCTTCACATTATAAAGAGAAATAACAGATTAATTAGGACTGCAGTTCAGTTAATTTTCCTAACGGATAAACCGCTCTCGGTAATATTTCAGAATGCTTTCACTTTCGTATTTGACATTAAAACGCACATTTACCGCTAGGAATGATGACATCCGCCCTACTCATAATTCTCTCTTTATTATATATCCAGAATTAGGGTTGGGCGGTACACCGGTGTCATAGTCATCACCGGTGTGACATTGCGCCACGACATGGATTTTCTAATACCATCAATACCGTAATAAATCAATTTTGCGCGGCTTAAACGGCTGCATTTACATCAATAATAGCTAATTCTAAATAATAAGGCATTCAATTTTCTTCAAACGTTCAGTTGTGGTCTGAATACATGTCCTTATACTACAGGGCTCGAAATTGCAACCATTTTGGTCGCATGAGCGCCCGAAATTTAATCTATGCGCCCTCATAATATATTTGGGAGCATTTGTGTGTCTGAATATAATGGTTGTAGTGCAATCTGATTTGATTTTCTCTAAAAACTTGGTGAATCGCTCTACCCTGCTGCTGTATTTGTTCATATTAGCTGTCAGTCACTCAACGCTTCCCGCTGTCAGATAACAGGGAGCTTTTGTTACTGCAGGAAATGCAAACGGCTGAAGAGTGAAAAGTGCACAGGTTTGCAAACCTCACCTAAAGTTATAATAATAATAATGGCGCAGATGACAGCGATCATGACATGAGGTAAATGTTGATCCGCCAGCTGAGATCAATCGAGTGTTTTCGGAGAAGGTGCCCGAATCTCAATGCGTTGCATTCACCGCGTGTTCAGCGCAAATGTCCGCTAAATATAAAATCTAACACTGTACACATCATCGCCAAAGAAACTCACCTTTACTAAGTTTACACTGAAACTACAGCTCATAACAAAGAGCGGAATTGCGCTGGTGGTCATCGCGAGAATCCTGCTCTGTCTGCTCATAAATTGGTGCGGCTGACTCGCCTGCTTTATTCCACCAACACAGAGAAATGAAGATCAGCTCATAACGAGACTGAGCATTTACAATGACCCAAACCAAAACTTTTAAAGAGTGATAGAAGTGAGACTTTCTTTTGTCCGTTCTTCCTTGAGATGTATATTATTTTGCTATTGAAAGTAATACCATGATATTATACCGTCACCGTTCAAATGAAAAATACCATGATATTAATTTTAGGTCATATCGCCCACCCCTATCCAGAATACACTGTGATATCGCCTGGTTTGTTACTTCGTTGGATCACTTTGCTTTCTGTCTAAAATAGATCGCTCCAGAGTTTGTTTCAATCGAGCCGAGACCACCTTATTCAGGCGATCTCGAACCGATTGTTTTGGCGTGGATCCGAGCGTGATTGCTGGATTCACATATGCCAGACGAACCGCTCTAACTGGGGAAACGCGCCAGGTTCCGAAACAAAAGTCCACGTGTGAAAGCACACTCAGATCTTCTTGAGGTTGTCACTCATTCATAGTGTTTTAAAGACTAAATGTTTGCACCTTGAACGTTTTGTTTTACTCTGAATTAGAAAATATCCTGAAATAAATAATTTAAAAGTAAATAATTTAACAGATAGATAATCTATCCTTTCTATTAAAAGTAGCATTTTACTAGGAGATGTTATATCATCTCGCAATGCTCAACAACAATATTGCATATTTTTCCAGTATCGCACAGCCCTAATTTACAAGATGTTTTACATAATAGGCACGGATCAGATCAACGTTATTAAGTGCACTGCAGTGCAAACTGTGTGAAGGCACGACGGCTAATTCCTATCTCCGCATTGAATGCCTTGAACTGCATTATGCAAATGAAAGCGCACACACACTGCAGACATGCTGTAAGGCTGAACAGTACTAGTTCCTTGGTTTAACATGTCTACTGAAAACACACATCAAGTCCACACAGTAGAGTCTACACAAAGTAATGTTAGCATGTTAGCATAATCTGTGTGAATGCTATTTAAAAAGAAGACCTATAAAGTATGTTGACTGTAACTTTATATAGTTACTCTGTCTCCATATCTGTCACTCATACAGACACTTGAATATGTTGTTTACAGGGAATATTTTGGTTTAGTTTGAATAATTTATTTTTTTGGCTTGGGTTTTTATGGCTTGGGTTATTTAGGTTGTACTAAATAGCATTTATTTAATGTAATTTGAAAAAGATTATCCATTTGTATATTTGTATTTTGTAAGATGGAAATTTAAAGGACTAAATATTCTTTTTTATATTCTATGTATCTGTCCCCTTTATATTATCTGTCCGTATGTCTGTCTGTCTGTCTATCTATCTATCTATCTATCTATCTATCTATCTATCTATCTATCTATCTATCTATCTATCTATCTATCTATCTATCTATCTATCTATCTATCTATCTATCTATCTATCTATCTATCTATCTATCTATCTATCTATCTATCTATCTATCCTTTTTTATTTTATCTATCCTTTTAATATTTTATCTATCCTTTTAATATTTTATCTATCCTTTTAATATTTTATCTATCCTTTTTTATATTCTATCTATCATTTTTATATTCTATCCATCTATATTTATATTCTTTGTATCTGTCTCTTTTATATTCTATCTGTCTATCTCTCTATCCTTTTTATATTTTATCTATCCTTTTTCATATTCTATCCTTTTTCATATTTTGTCTATCCTTTTTCAAATTTTATCTATCCTTTTTATATTCTATCTATCCTTTTTCATATTCTATCTATCCTTTTTCATATTCTATCTATCCTTTTTCATATTTTATCTATCCTTTTTCATATTCTATCTATCCTTTTTCATATTCTATCTATCCTTTTTCATATTCTATCTATCCTTTTTATATTCTATCTATCCTTTTTCAAATTTTATCTATCCTTTTTATATTCTATCTATCCTTTTTCATATTTTATCTATTCTTTTTATATTCTATCTATCCTTTTTATATTCTATCTATCCTTTTTATATTCTATCTATCCTTTTTCAAATTTTATCTATCCTTTATATATTCTATCTATCCTTTTTCATATTTTATCTATCCTTTTTCATATTCTATCTATAATTTTTCATATTCTATCTATCCTTTCATATTCTATCTATCCTTTTTCATATTCTATCTATCCTTTTTCATATTCTATCTATCCTTTTTCATATTTTATCTATCCTTTTTCATATTCTATCTATAATTTTTCATATTCTATCTATCCTTTTTCATATTCTATCTATCCTTTTTCATATTCTATCTATAACTTTTCATATTCTATCTATAATTTTTCATATTCTATCTATCCTTTTTTCATATTCTATCTATCCTTTTTCATATCCTATCTATCCTTTTTCATATTTTATCTATCCTTTTTCATATTCTATATATCCTTTTTCATATTTTATCTATCCTTTTTCATATTCTATCTATCCTTTTTCATATTCTATCTATAATTTTTCATATTCTATCTATAATTTTTCATATTCCATCTATCCTTTTTTCATATCATATCTATCCTTTTTCATATCCTATCTATCCTTTTTCATATCCTATCTATCCTTTTTCATATCCTATCTATCCTTTTTCATATTTTATCTATCCTTTTTCATATTCTATCTATCCTTTTTCATATTCTATCTATCCTTTTTCATATTCTATCTATCCTTTTTCATATCCTATCTATCCTTTTTCATATTCTATCTATCCTTTTTCATATTCTATCTATTTTTTTTACATTCTATCCATCAATCTCCTATGTTCTATCTAACTCTCCCTTTTATATTCTATCTATCCTTTCATATTCTATCTTATCTATTTACACTCAAAAAATTATTTTTGCTGCTTGTTCAAGCTACTTATTTAAAATGAGCTTAAACACAATTTCTGAGATTTGTTTTTTGAGTACTTTTATGTTCAGTCCACTTAGTTTTAAGTTAACTTAATTGATTTTTAATTCTGTGGAACCCTGCATTTTTTTGCAGTCTGTTTATCTGATATATGTCAATTAATTCTTATTATTTTATATGCATGTATGTAAACAGTATGTGCATGTATACGTATATGTATATGTTGTTTTTTTTCCTGTTTGGCATTGGTCTTATGCTGTTATTTTATGCATTTCAGCACTGGCACAGAAACTATGCTTTTAAAAAAAAAATTACAGAATATTTTAAATTTTTTATTTGCAGCTTAGAATTAGGTAAAAGTGAATTTGGTTTGTCTTGACCATATCTCTTTATTTATTCCAAATGTAATTTCTCTTGTTTTATCGTACATAAAAGAACATTTATTTAGACAATTTTGACATCTGTTGTAGCGTTGTAGCCATCATGCATCTCAGGGCTTAAAGAAATCCAAAGAAATTTCTTATTTTTTTCTTTACTTTTCCTTATATTATATGAATGCAACATTAATTACGTTTCAAGGTTTTGTCAATCTTCATTTTAATTTAAATTATTGAAACTTCAGGCGGTCGTCACAGTATCGCAGTGGGTAGCACGATCGCCTCACAGCAAGAAGGACGCTGGTTCGAGTCCCTGCTGACCCACTTGTCATTTTTGTGTGGAGTTTGCATGTTCTCGTGTTGGCGTGGGTTTCCCACAGGTGCTCCGGTTACCCCCACAAAGACATGCGGTATAGGTGAATTGAATAAGCTAAATTGGCCATATGTGTGTGAATGCAAGAGTGTATGGGTGTTTCCCAGTGCGGGGTTGCAGCTGGAAGGACATCCACTGCATAAAACATATGCTAGGTAAGTTGGTGGTTCATTCCGCTGTGGCGACCCCTGATTAATAAAGGGACTAAGCCAAAAAGAAAACGAATGAATGAATGAATGAAACTTCTGGCATCATCATTGTGTGATGACGTTACACGGTGTCAACTCTATGGCCATCAGTCCTCATTCATCTCAGTATATCTCCCTCAATGCTTGATTCCAGGGAACAGGTGCCTTCCAGATCCTCTTATCGAAGCGTTTGTGCGCAGAGGTCATAGTCTGCATCTGGTATAGGAACTCGGGTCAGCGTGCAGTTTTGTGATCTAGCTGTGTTCTGTTCTTTGTAAAAGTAACAAACTAAAGGTATTTGATAGCGCTTGAAACCTGTGGCTTCCACCGCTGAGAACAGGCAGCTCCTATTCACCGCTATTTGCTCCAGCTGGTTGAATACGTGATGTGATTCCCAGCACTGCATAATGTCGCTGGAAGTTTCCACAGGCTCTGTGTACTCTCAGCCAAGAATATCTGATGTTTGGTGTGAAAGCAAAGGCTGCCTCCGGAGGGGGGGCAGGACACACGCGCACACACACACACACACATTGACAGACTCACACATGAACAGGCACAGCCGAGATGTGTAATTAAGCAGTTGCTTGGAGAGAAAAATGAGAAATGGGACACGCAATTCATTACGGTGAAGATGGTTATCATGACAAGGTTAGGTGATTGAAGACACTGTAAAGAAAACAGAAAAACAAATACGGCTGTTTTGTGTGTGTTTATTTTTTTATCATCCAAGTTGGCTGTTATATGCCCAAAGCTTAATTAACAATCAAGCTGACATGGAGACATTTTCTCTGATTGGATAGCTGTCTACTTTGTGAAAATAGAAAACTGTGAAAATGGCTACTTGGGCTCCATGAATAATTAAAATGATTGTGATCTCGACTGGACCCTACACACAATCTTAAAGCGGTCACGAAACACCAAAACAAATTTTTTGAGCTGTTGACAGTCACATGTGTGTCCCACGCTGCTAACAACACCATTAGGACACAAATATTTCACAAAAAATGTGAAAATTGGTTGTTTTTGCGTTATTTCGAGCAAATTCGTTGCTCGTGAAACAAATTTTTGAAGCTGCGTCACGGCCATGAGATCCTTGCGTGTATTCCAGCGTGGAGAGTGGACGTCTATACCTGCGAGTACATCGTGATGTCTCTCAGTGTGCAGCATTAATTCATGAGAAAGACTTGGTTCAAACCAATCAGCGCACTCTATTGTGAATGAGGTGCACCTTCATTAATATGCATGATAGCTTCGAAGACTGGTTTACCTGTACAGTGTTCAGACGGCAGAGAGACGCCACGTTGTGTTGCCAAAACAAGTGGAAGAACAAGAATTGTTTGGAGACACTGGTCATCAGTGTTGCATTTATTAATGTGCTGCGACGAAGGTTTTGTTTTCATTTCCCGCTATGAGAGTGCAGCTGGACTCACGTGTGGATTACAGTGCACACGACAGAAATACGTTTGTTAGGAACATTTATTTTTTACCCGAGAGCTTTTCGCATCTGGAAATGGTGAAATCCCAATTTGCTGCTCGTCTCCTTTTAAAAAAGACGTGGCTCCAGTTGGTGTTGTTTGTCCTGTCTCTACAGATTTGGTAAGTAAGCGATCAGTGTTCTTTGTTTGTTTATTCAGATGGCAAAGTTAGTTCGTATCGTCAGCAGTTTCAGTGTTTAAAGAAATACCTTAGTCAAAATTATTTAGTTACTAAGTTTACAGTACGTTAATATCACTGCAATATTATAGTACGATATTATAGACTAAATGATCCGCTATAAATGCTGCTTTCCGAATGTAAACATGTAAACACCGTAATTAAACTATTACCATCGTGTAGGATTTTTGCCGCATTTTGTGACAGGATAGTCTATACACACACGGCTTTCTGATGCTACCTACCGAGTGCAGCTAAGTTACCGAAAAACGGGGAGGTTTTTATTTCTCCCATTGGCCGTGCGGTATCAAACATTCCATTAAAATTACGCATCCAATATCTCGTTTGTCATGGGGGCATGCATGAAATGTTCCTCAATGTAAAAGTGCCAAACTGCAGTTAAAGTCGAAAAATTTATAATTTGTCAAATAATTTGATTACTGATGCCCATGTAAACTCAGTGATTGTCTTTCTCCCCTGCGTCTGTGTTTGTTTTGCCTCTGTGAAAATCAGCGCGTGCTCAAACTCAGAAGCTGCAGGTGTGAGTAGGTCACCAGAGGGTGATCAGGCTGGCCCATGGGATAAATACGGAGATTCGTCCTTCACTGGGGTCTTTCAGGAGTCAGTCTCACGCTCTCCATTCCTCCATGACCACCATAGCATCTGCTCGGGGTACGGCCAGGTCCAGGATTATGGAGACCTCGGGATAAGAAGAAATAGACTACCATAAGCATAGATGGGATTCAGATTATAATGTTTTTTAGGAAGTGTTCCTGGCTCCACTAGCCCTTATTAATGCAGCCTAATAATTAATAATATAAAACAATGTGAAGACTTGTGTGACCGTCTTTATGCTTTTCTCATAACTGAAAATAAAATTGGCTGAATCATAGAAATGCTGGATTAATATCATGCGGAGGGTCGAATCGAGATTGTGATCTTAATCATGCAGCCCTAAAACAAAGGCATTTTTGATGACGGTTTGATGACGCTGTGACTTAGTGGGGAATCATGGAAGTTGTCATCTTCCATACATCCTATGGAGCTCCTGCAGAAATCAGGGTCATGGATGTGCGAAAGTATTCAAAATGTAATATTATGGTAGTATAAAGCAGAGTAAGCGGAACGCCATCAAAGCCAAATGAGAGTGCTGAAACAATTGATGAGAGATGAGCATGGCACTGCACGAAAGCAGAGCAATTTCATTATGCCACAGTCCACCGCTTTCTGTTTTTCCAGTTGTGATCACAGGGGGAAGAAGCACTTATTAGACTAAATAGATTTTAAGGTTCTGTTATAATGCTGCACTTGGAAGTCTAATAAAACACACAACATATTAAAGGCTCTGATCAATACATGAATATACTGGAGCTGTACCGATATATCCGCACCTGTATGGTTGCTCAATGAGAGATGTTAAAGATTCGAAGGGAAAAGATCAAAAGAAAATCGGCACACTGCCATTTTAGCTCTCAATTTATTTCATATAACAACGTTTCGACTTGCATGGTCTTTATCAGGTTAAACGACAATTGGAGAACTCAAGAAATAGTGGTACAGCTCAACACCTGCAAACATTAATGAACCCAATCAACCAACAAACCAGTAAGCAAACACACACACACGCATGCAACAGAATACGTATGGCAATATGAGATGCATACACACAATTACAAAAAAAGATTTCAAATAAAAATCCAAATTTAAACTTCCTTGGAGACAAAGTAATCAGTGTATAAATATAACGCATCACAACTTCAACAAATAATCACAATCAACCAACCAACAGGCCAGTAAACAAGGGAAATTTATTTATTTTTTTAATACATATGACAATATCGGATACATACTTATAATTAGCCTTTGAGAATCCTAGATGTGCGCACATTGCCGTTTCCTAATTGCTTAAGATTCAAAGGGAGTCACACAATGGAGGAAAAGTGCCACCGCATCTTTTAATGTACTGAACGTTTTATATGGGTATAGAAAACAATGTAAATGTGGTGTGCTGACACGATTCTCATTTTGGGGCTGGTTGTGTGTTTTAGAGGTACACATGGGCAGAGTAACACATTTACAACCCAGCCTACTGAAGCGCAGGGTGTTCGAAAACGGTAATTTGTTACTCAGCATTTTCAAGCTTTTTTGCCCTCAAACAAAGTATGTTGTTTGAAGTATACAGTTGAAGTCAAAATTATTAGCCCCGCTTTGAATTTTTTTCTTTTTTAAATATTTCCCAAATTATGTTTAACAGAGCAAGGAAATTTTCACAGTATGTCTGATAATATTTTTTATTCTGGAGAAAGTCTTATTTGTTTTATTTCGGCTAGAATAAAAAGAGTTTTTAATTTTAAAAAAATCCATTTTAAGGTCAAAATTATTAAGCTAAGATTATTATCTTTAAGCTATATATATTTTTCCCATAGTCTAAAGAACAAACCATCGTTATACAATAACTTGCCTAATTACCCTAACCTGCCTAGTTAACCTAATTTACCTAGTTAAGCCTTTAAATGTCACTTCAAGCTGTACAGAAGTGTCTTGAAATATATCTAGTCAAATATTATTTACTGTCATCATGGTAAAGTTATTAGAAATGAATTATTAAAATTATTATGTTTAAAAATGTTTCTCTCCGTTAAACAGAAATTGGGGAAAAAAATAAACAGGGGGGCTAATAATACAGGGCTGCTAATAATTCTGACTTCAACTGTGTATTCAATATATTTGTATAATATGAATATTTTTTTTAATGCCAAATCAGAAATCGAGGATGTATGTTGCTAGTTAAAATTGCCTAATTCTCTCGGTTCTTCTAATTGTTTTTGGATAAAGCACATTAGTCAGGAAAATGTATAGCACTGTTATAGTGATTTTTGTATAATTTCATTTAAAAATCTTTAATTAAAAAAAAAAAATACAATTGTCATGTACACTGAAGTTAAAGTGTTTTTAATAATAACCCACCAAAGTATATCTTTTTTTTTGGTTTAACTTGAAGAAAACATGATAGGATTATATTTATGTTATACTGTGAAATGTTTTTCTTAAAATAGGAGTAATAATAATAAACAACGTTAAAGTATAAACTGATATTAAATCTGCATATTTTAGCATTTTATTAGTAATAAAAACAACAAACAACAACAAACAATATCAGAGGGTTTCTAAAAATACCAATTTTTAAATCCGTTGTAGTTAGGAATGCAATGATTAAACAATTTTCCTTGTAACCACGCCTTAATTTGTCACGGTTAATCGTAAAGGCTTCTCAACACCGCGTTATTGTTGCACGGAACAAAGCTGCTAAAACGAAACAAAAATTATGCCAACGGTGCGCTAGTTTCAAGTTCCAAGCTTGTACACCGAGGCTAATATGCACACACACTGGATTAACCATGGCTGAGGCGATTAACTAAGGGCTGTTCACATATCGTGTCTTTTGCGTGCACAAGTTCGTTCTTTATTTTCTTGCGTGCATATTGGGAGTGACGTGCACGGAATAACACTTTAAAATATAAGAAGTTTTCATGTCATTTTTTTAAACCTAGTCATGTTTTAGAAATGAATGAATGCTTAATAAATGCTTAATAAAACTATTTCTCAGACGATAATCGTGCAACCAAAATCTATTATCGTTGCGTCTCTACTTGTAGTTTAAGTATTTCTGATAACTGAACATTCTTTTTGATTACTAAACAGTAATTTAACCATTAAAATGTTTCATTAACATATAAAGTTACATAAAATATGTATGTATTGCGTTTTGTAATAGAGCTGTTGTCATTACATAACACTGATTTAATATACAAGGAAATCCACTGTAGCAGCGTTCTTTGTAGGCTTAGCCAGTATTGTGATTGAGTACTTTCTGGGGAATAAATAGACCCTTTTCTGTCCTTCGGGTGTCTTTTGAAAAGCGTATACCTTTTCAATGATATTGTCATCTTTAAAGTGCTCCGGTGAGGAAAGGTCTGCTATAGAGGCATGGTCAGGGTTATTTAACGCCATCTATGTGACCGAGAACTCTTGCTACACATTAATTACTTGATCAGCAGAGTCAGTTGCGCTCCCCTGTGGAAAGTTTCCATACCCCCTGCCTTCCCAACCGTGTGGAAAGGCCAGATTAATAGGCTTTAGAGTGATTTGATGTGGAAGGATTTGAAATACCTTGTGCTGTGACAAAACACAAAAAAACACACACAATGTCAAGCCTCTGCCGCTCAATCTCCCCCCGTCTCCCTTTTCATTAGTTTAGCCGTGACATTTCAGATTAATGTCGATCCCGAAACACCCGTAACATGCCACACTTAATCACTCGCATCAGGGTGTTCCATCAAGGTCTCTTTCTGAAAAGCTCACCGCAGACTTTTTCCATATCGCTTGAACTATGATGACCTGAAAACATGCCCCTGGTGGGGTAAAGGCCTTTGAGTCAGCAGGCCCAGTGCACAGCCTAATTATAGTAAAACTGAAAATAGCTCTGGCTTTAAGGAGATGGAAATGCTTATTAACGCCTTCTTAATAAGCCATGTGTATAGAAAGAAGCTTGCACTGTGTGTGTGTGTATGATGGCATCTGTCTTTATGAACACTGCAAAAACTCTTCATCTAGTCAAAGAGTTACAATCTTATTAGCAGTGTTTCCCCTACCATTATATTAGCGTTGCGCCCCGCCCTCCCAACGGCTTTCCCCACCCCCTTGCAGTCTAGTTAATTTCTGTGTAGCGCCAGATCACAACGTATTTTAATTAACAATCTAAATAGCCGTATGTAATATCTTATTTACACAACAGCATGTCATTCCTGTCTACATCATGGCGCGTTTACAAATTTCTGTTCTCTGAATCGCGCATGGTGGAGTTCCACACGGCCACTCTCTGAATGAATGAAGGAATTTCAATGTTTCCTCTAGGATTTTTTCCAGCTGTGGCGGCAGACTCTGTTGGGCCTTCTACACAGATCTACCTACTACCTGTGGCGTTATTTAATAATAATGCATTTTATTTAAGGCGCCTTTCATGACACTCAAGGTCACCGTACAGAGCAGCTAGAACAATCAGTTCAAATAAAAACACAATAAAATCAATAAAATACAATACAAACTTTTTTTTAAAAAATGCAGTCGGGTTAAAGAGTATAAGCTGTTCTAAACAGATGTGTTTTGAGTTTGGATTTAAATTGTGAAAGAGAGTCTAAATTACGGAGATCAGGAGGAAGTGAATTCCAAAGCTGAGGAGCAGAGTAGCTGAAGGCTTTGTTCCCCATGGTGACAAGGCGGACAGAGGGAACAGTGCGGTGAATGGAAGAAGAAGACCTGAGTGTTGGAGAAGGTGTGGCGATATGAACAAGATCAGCAAGGTATGGAGGAGCGAGATTATGGATGGCTTTAAAAGTGAGAAGTATTTATAATTAATTCTAAAAGATATGGGAAGCCAGTGAAGCTGCTGTAGAATGGGTGGGATTTGGCAGATAGAGGGGGGTTTTTGTGATAATACGGGCTGCAGCGTTTTGTACCAGTTGTAATTTATGAAGAGTTTTTTTAGGGAGGCCAAACAGAAGGGAATTACAGTAATCTAAACGGGATGTGACTAAACTATGAACAAGAATGGCAGCTGAATGAGGTGTGAGGGAAGGACGTAAACGATTTATATTTCGAAGGTGGAAATAAGCAGATCGGGTGACATTATTAACATGTGCAGTGAATGAAAGGGTGCTGTCGAAGATGACCCCCAGACTCTTAACCTGAAGGGAGGGGGTAATGACAGAATCATCTGTAGGAATGGAAAGCTATGTGATTTATTTAAAGTAGATTGTGTACCTATAAGTAAAAGTTCAGTTTTTATTTCATTGACAAATGTCGTGAGCGCAGTATTACAAGTCGAGATCGCATTCATGTAATACGAGCATGTGAATCTCTGTGCTAGAGCGGCAATTTCCTCTGTTCGTTTACAAAACTTCTTGCGCGCCCTCAAATATACGCTGATCAAGTGCCGATTTTCTTGTGCGCTCTCAAATATATGCTGCTGAAGTGCGATTTAGTGCGTTTATTTAATGCCTCTAACATTTATTAGATTTGCTAGCAATATTTATGAATGTCTCCAATAGACATACTGAGTGGTATTAACGCGTCCTGAAGTAAAGTGAAACGGTTATAATCTCCAGCAAGATAAAGTCATTGTATGCAGACCTTTAACTATAAATAAAATATAATTATAGGAAGTGTATTCGTCATAACTGAAAGCTACGTCATGTTTGCTGGCCTCACACATCACGCACCTGTCAGTCATTCAGTTAGTCAGCATGTCGCCTTAAAGGGTTCAACAAATAACGCACAGCACTACTATGATTACAGAAAAGTTAGCGCTGGTATAATTAACTTACATTTTAATACGTTTTGGTGCGATTATAACCCGCTATTTAAAAAAAAAAACAAAAAAAACGACTGAATGTTTTGAATGAGAAGCTGTAATGTAGCCGTGGCGGGATGAATTTTGGTCTGACGCCCGGGCATGGACGAATGAATGTAGCGGAAACCATGAATTTATTTATTAAACAGTCACATGCACAAATAAAGAGAGTTTTATAGGAAAATAGATCTGAGTGTCGCCTGCATATAGATTGAAGGAAACTTTATATTTATTAAAAATGGAAGCCAGGGGGATAATATATACTGGGTGAACAATACAGCCCAAAGGATTGATCCCTGTGGAATAGGGCTGTGCGATTTGGGGAAAATCTCTAATTGCGATTTTATTTAATAATTTTTTTATTGCGTTTTTGATTTGCAATTTCATTGTGTAGTCAAGCTTCAGCTCAATATTCTGTATCATAGCTTCTTACTACTAAAATGCAGTGTGTTAGTTAAAAAAGGAATTGAAAGATAATAACTACTATACTTTTTAGCAAGACACTCCTCATATAGCCGCCTGTGGTGCTATTTTAGGTGCTGGTTGTTGTATTTCCTAGTGTAGGGCAACAATTCTGTGACAGCGCTTACAAATGACCTGTTTTGTTCAGTGTCTGACTTTGAAACCAAAATATTCCCGTATTACCGGCATGCTGTTTCGCTTTGGTATGAATTTGTCTAATAATTCTTCAGAAGCGGTAGATGCCATCATTCCACTTTTTGCCGCGCTTTCCTGTTTGTTTGTTTTATAGTTAACACTCCACATAGTTCGGTCACGCAATTCTAAAAGGGCAGAACAAAAGTGTGCTTACTGAAATGGATAGTAAGACTGTCACACACAGATGGCAGTCAAACATTCGCTCTGGGTGAGGGAAATTATATAATGCATATATATTTCATATCGCAGCCTCTTGCCGTTAGCTAATTGCAATATTTCAAATTGCGATTCGATTTCGATTAATCACACAACCCTACTGTGGATCTTCACAGCTGAGAGGAATACTGGGTTAGGATTCTTGGCCAATGCACACACTAAAACATCTATTGGTTAGATAAGAAAGGAACCACTCTAATACTTCGCCATGAAGGCTGAATGTCTCTAGACGTGTCAACAGGACCTTGTGGTCAATCAGGTCAAAACCAGAACTTGAATCTAATAAGGACTAATGCCATAGGTTACCCAGAATCAGTTTCTGTAAAAAATCTTGCTTAATACTTAAAAAAAATCTTTAGAAATAGAAAAATAATACATTTAAATCCTTGAGAAATATTGAAAAAAATGTACAAACTACAAAATTTCAACAATTTTACTTATTTTGTTTTTTCTTGATTTATTTATTTGTTTTGTTCTATTTTTATTTATTTATTTATTTATTTATTTATTTATACATGTATTTCCCTAACATGCATATTTAAACTACAAATTTTTGAATCGTTATCATAAGTTATTTGTTAGATTAGCTGCAGATTTGCCTTCAGTGCTAATCTAATGTTATGCACAAATATACGATTGTAAAGCATCCTGTACAAAATATTAATTTAAAAGAGGAATTTGTGAGGGGTGTACTCATATATGATGAGCTCTGTATAAATATAAAAATATATAAAAATTGCCTATATAAGTTTTCTTAATTCAAGAAATCTTACCAGATTTAATTATTTTAGAGCACTGGCAGATAATTTGACTGGTTTTAGACTGTATCTTCGTTAGGCATGGGACAATAACTAATTTCAAGGTGTACCGCGCTTTAGTCAAGTCAAGGTTTTAAAACCGCTAACATTTTCTATTATATCGTTCCTAAAGTATATGGTTTTTTATGTGTTGTAAAGAAATCTGTGTTTTTGAAACTAATAAAGAGAGCAAACGTCAATGATTAATTTTAATAATTTAGCCAGGCATGTTTACTGTTCCAAAATATTATAAAAGTATCCTAAAATAAAATATATTGTGTTTAATGAGGGGAAAACGTTTAGTAATCACAAGGAAAATGTGATTTTTAATGAAAAAAAAAAAAGCAGTAATCACAATACCGTCAAACCGAGAAACCATGATATTTTTATAAATGGTTATCATACCATCAAAAACGTTTACCCGCCCAATCTTCTTAAATCATTCATTTATAACTTGTATTTAGTTAGTTATTTTTTTTTGAGCTGGTTCTTTATCAAAGGCCTCTCAGTGAAGTGTATGCAATAATTCTGAAGATGGCCTATGGCCCGCTCTGGTGTTCTGAATCCGTGCACTTCCCTGTGCTGTGGCATAAGTGCCCTGCGTGAACACTCGGCCTCTCGAAGCTGAGGGGGATGAGTGCTGCTCTGAAGATCACAGCAGATGCCAGATCGTGACTGAGCACCGGCAGATTGTACTCATCACACCCTCCAGTTCAGGTGGAAGCTCTGTTGTGTTGGAGATCAGGTACAACGTGGAATATAAATAGCTAGCTGAACTGATATAAATAGCTATCTGAAACTGGCCTATGCGTACCAATAGGCGGTTACTTCCATAACTGCGTGGGTGTGTTTTTCTTTGGCAGACTTGTGTTTTAAAGCATTTTAAAAGATGGCATATTTGGTGTTAATGCCAATGATGGCAGTTTAAAAAAACAACATGATTAGTCTAAGTGAAGATTAACCTTGTAAATGGGCCAATTGAATGAGTTCATATGGCTGTTTTGTAGGCTTGGAACACACTCTATGCAATTGGGAACGCAAAGCTAGATTTCACACACAGTTCTGGCAATGTGTATTCCGCGAGAGTGTAATTCTTTGCTACAGTAGCTACAAATAAAAATGGTGCAATAACAGACGGTAAAAGAATTCACTGTACATGGCGTTTACATCTACATTTTCAATCCATTTCATTGTAATTTTGCCTGACACAGTGCTATAAAATTGGAGCAAGCAAGTCAAAAGTAGCAAAATCACAATTTCTTCTAGGCTCTAGTTTTTGCTAGAAAACTGTTTAGTAATGAGTTTCCAAAACTTATAGCACATGCAAATATGGATTTGACTTAATTAATTGGGAATCGAGTCATTCATACACAAATGTTCTATGCGCTAGGGATGGGCAATACCGCAAAAAAGATTATCACAATGTAATGTTTCATATCATTCGGTCTCGATAATTATTGAATATTTTTCTCACAATCCATTTAGGAATATTACGATTTTTTATTTATTTAACCACTTATTTTAATTTACCAACATTACTAAAAGGTAAATAGTTTTAATAGTTAAAAAAATTTCTTATGTCTTAGTGCTAAGTGTTAAGAGACTCTTAAAATTGATAAATAAAATGTGCAATGGTAAAGTGTACATGCTGAACAAGCAAAGCAAACTTTAGGGTAGATCAATATCTGTAAGGTGTCAATGATAGTGATACATGTAATGGAGGCCACGGTCTCAGCAGACACATTTAATAAAACTATAGTCCTTCATATCGAAACTTCATACCAAACTTTTTTATCGTTATTGACGAAGGTGTTCGGTCCATAAACACCATTTCATTGGCCCAGCCCTACTATGCGCTCTTTGTTTCGAAAAAAGCAGGGAAGTACAAGTTTAAATAGTTGTGTATCAAATGGCACAATGCACACTATGCACTCAACCATTTAGTGTATGGGTTTAGTATGGGTTTAGTGTCATCCCATATGGAACACAACTGTTTTTTACTAAATTAAAGGCGACGGCAACATTTCCCAGCTTTTATTTTTTTAGAATAAAAAGATTATTTCAGTGTGAATGCAGTACTTGTACTATTCATACTCCAACATGGGGTAGAGTAGTGCATATGTATGCAATTTGGGACACCATTTTTTAAATTATTTTTTACTTTTAACCTAAACATAGTTTTCTGATTAAGCCATAATGCACTTTCGTGTTTTGTTAATTTGACAGATATTTTGACAAAATAGCGCATACATAACACATACAGTGCTTACAACTGTCAACACTCCCAAAGATTCATGTCCTCTGCAGACTCGCAGAGACTACAAAGCAAAGTGAAAATAGACTTAAATAAAAAGGTAATGCAAAAACGCACACGATTAATGAAAACTTTAGAAAGAGAAAACGAAAAAATGCTAAATCCCAGACATTTTTTGGAATGGTCAGTCGCATTTTTAAGTCGCATTTTTAACTTAAAAATGCGACTGACCATTCCAAAAAATGTCTGGGATTTAGCATTTTTTCGTTTTCTCTTTCTAAAGTTTTCATTAATCGTGTGCGTTTTTGCATTACCTTTTTATTTAAGTCTATTTTCACTTTGCTTTGTAGTTAACTCTGCGAGAGCAAGAGAAACATTAAATAAAAGTTTCAGGAGTTAATTTGCTCTCTGTGAAATTCTTTTTGTTCTATTTTATTGAGGTTTTATGCTTCTAATGAAGTAACGTTTAAACCCCTTGCAGCAAACCATCATAAACTCATATTGATGAGAAAATCATGATCAGCCAATTTAATTTCCTTTGCGCTTGTCCGTGTATGCACTGCTATACGAGTTCAGTATGTTCACTATGTTATCTAACTGCCCCCTGCTGGTCATGTTTTCTTTGTATTAGATAATTTTGTGCTGTACCGCGCAGTACTGCAGCATTATGTGTGGTTATGTTTATTCACTCACACATTCTATATTTAGAATAACTAATCTTTATTTAGTTATTTAATAAACGATAGTCTGAGAGATACTCTGAGTGAACGAAATAACATATTTGCTGGCTGCAAAATATTTGTACACCATAAGAATGGTTAATCAACTAATTTACCTTATTTTTAACAATCTACTTTCTTTAATTCTTGTAATTATTATAATTTTTAGCACTGTTTATATCCTTTTTAACATCATATATTTCACATTTGCTGTATATTTGATTAATTTGATGATGTTAATGTATTACATACTCAATACATATTTAAAATGCTTTGGCAATACCGTACTAATTATATTTCTTTCCTAAGAAAGGTTTAATTATGAGGATTATTATAATATTTTCTACTGCTCCATTTTCAAACACAAATGAATGTATTTTTGTGTGTGATATATCATAAAGAGTTACTTCACTACAAAAATGAAAATTGTCTCTTTTTTAACTCACACTCCTGTTGTTTCAAAGATGTAGATGAACACAAAAGAATACAAAAGATCTTAGTTTCCAGGAAAGAAAAAGAAAGTCATTCAGAAACCTTTATGACACTTAAGATGGGTGTGTTTGTATGCGTGTTATGACTTTGTTGATGTATTGAACACCATTGACTTTCCTTGACATGATGCGTACAGTTTTAAAGATAACTTAATAGATAACTTTTGTTAATATTAGAAGAAAGTAGTGCAGATTGAGAACCACACAAGTGTGATTTAATGTTGATATTGAAGAAATATCTAAAGAATATATTTATAAGACAATTGTAACCTTGTAATCGTCCACTTCCATAGTAGGGATAAACAAATACTATGGAAGTCAATGTTAACAGTTTTCCAACATGCATGGAAATATCTTCTTTGTGTTTCAACAGAAGAAAGAACCCCTAAAGGTTTGGAACAAGTCCAATGGCGAGTAAACAAAATCTTATTTTTTGGTGAACTATAACCCTTATGTGGTTTGTTACAGTCACATTACGCAAGAGCTGTCTAAGTATGTACACTTGAACTGTTGTAGTGCTTTTTAGGCTCGGTATTTGCGTCTGCGCTGACGTACTTGCATAGAATTGTCTTTTGACCTTCAAGAAACAGGAAGACCGAGATTCTGTTATTGTTTTGTTTTTGGTGGACAATAGTACGAAGAGTCTTGAATCTGAGGTATGTGTTGATTCAAGTCACAGTTTTGAGATGACGCTCCAGTTTAAACACAAATGTGCTGAATCATCAGGTAAAGAGGAATGTTTTAATCCGTTTAAAATGATATTTACATATTTACATATATCCGTATGAATGCTATTTACATTCATCTAGCTGTTTATCCTCTTTTTGCAGTCTTTATTTTGGGGCTGAACGATTTGGCAAAAAAAAATCTAGGTTTATTCATAAAGATTGACCGATTTCTAATGTTTTTTTTTTTTTAATTGTGCAACTAGTCAACTTAAAAACATTACAATAACAAAACTGAAGTAACATTCTCTTTATAAGTAACTGAAAAAACCATCTGGTTAAGGAACATTGTATTTTTAATGGCCTTGCCATACATAAATTGGTCAACAAGGTGTAAATAAATGTAAAACAAATTCACGAGTTAAAAATCGTTGCAGAAAATTTGAATGAAATATCAAAGTAAATATTGTGCAATTTGATATAATCATTAAATACTTCTGTTCTGAATATATAGTAAGAAAATAGCCATTTAACCAATAACCATAAACCATAACCATAAATAACTCCAAAAGTTTATAAATTTACAACAGTAAAAAAAAAAAAGACCATCGTGCAAACATTCATTTTCACTTTCATTTGTAGAGCGCTTTTACAATGTAGATTGTGTCAAAGCAGCTTCACATGAAAGATCATAGTAAACTGAATCCATGTCAGTTTCAGTTTTTCAGTGTTTAAGTTCAGTTCAGTTGAGCTCAGTTCAGTGTGGTTTAGTAATCACTACTGAGAGTCCAAACGCTGAAGAGCAAATCCATCGATGCGCAGCTCCTCAGATCCCGAACTATGCAAGCCAGTGGCGACAGCAGCGAGGAAAAAACATAAAGCATGTTGTTGATAAGTCACATGTAGCTAGCTGTTCTTTACAGGTTTCTTGAGAGGAAGACCAGTCTGTCTACTGTTTCAGGCTTTAGAGATGCTCTTTGCGATCATTTGCTGGCTTTGCACCACTCTCTGTATCACACTGCCTGGGTTTCAACCATGATTTCAGCTAGGTCCGCTGCTGACTTAATGGGGGCGGGTACTTTACTTTTCCACTACTACAGCTGCTCACTTTTGCTCGTGTTCAAACCAAACTAAGATCGGCGCAGTTTTTTACATGGCAGGTTTTTCGTCCTTCATACATGTTTTGAGTTATCGATTTGAAAAGGGAATATGTCTTGACAGTCCACACAGACGTGACTTAGTCATTTGCAATCGTTTTGTTTTTAAAACACTAAAAATGAGTGAAAACTGCAGCAGATATTCTGACTCTGATTGGCTGTTGTCATTTTCTTATCTCAACTCTCGTCATTAGGGTTTGTTTTCAGCTCTTGGTTCACTTTGCACCCCTCCAGCCAATAGCAGAACAGCAACTACTAGGGAGGCGGGGCTAAAGATAGTAAGGCCCTATTGGTCAATTTATATAAAGAACCAATGCATACAATAAATGTAATTTATCACACTTGTATGCGATATGTATATTGCATACTATTATCACGATAATGATAATTTCGTGATATTTGGAGTAGCTCTAATAAATATACACATACCATTTTAAATTCACAAAGAAAAAAAAGTTCAGGTTTAAGTAGGGCTGGGGCGGTATATTAAGTTCTGGGGATATATCGATATGATTCCCCAACGCGATGCGGGATTATAACAATATCTTTCATATCGATATGGTTTGAGGCCACATGTGCGCATTCTGCGCGAAACAGACCACTCCTAGGGTAGCACACGAGCTCAACTTGCACAAATGTACGCATTCGCAAATGAATGATTCACTTCTTGAGTCTTACAAAAGATTTGTTAAAAATGAATGAATCTTTCCAGAACGACTCATCACTACACGCAACATGGAGGAACACGCAGTGCCGGTGTTGTATCGAAATCTGACTCACCCCCTCCGCGTACACACAGCGCCTGCAGCTGTCACAGCAATTTATCAGAAACCTTTTTTCGGTCAGTTCTTCTTCTTCCGCAATTGACAGCAAGAACGAACATAGAAGCTTCTCAAGTTGACAAGGCAGCACCTGAATGTGTTCAAAAGAATAAAAAAAACGCCAAAATGGGATGAATTTATACCACATTTCGAAAGTGAAACCACCTCATATTCACTGATTATAAGTACATTATTTATTAAACGACTGTCTCTCCTTTAAATTTACGTTATAACACATTTAGCTCTGCAATTTGGTCTGTTATTGGATATTGACTTCATTACGAATATATTCTAATCATTGTATTTATTTATTACAATTATTTATTGTATAATTATTTATTATTATTTATTGTATTTTGTACAAACGGTTGGTGGTTTAAATTATTATTAAAACTTAATAAAATAAAAAATAAAATAAAAAACATGCATTTGTCTACCAAACATTTCTTTTTCTATTTTAATAATTCGTTATTAGCTACTCTTTCAACAAATAACAATATAAGAATGATAATTATAATGATGATAATTACAGGGAGGGAAACCCCTGTGTTTGAATTATATTTTGCTCAAAAATCGTTTTAATAAAGCTTTAATAGAGGCTTTGACTCTCAAGTAACCAATTATGGGAAAATACCGGATATATCGTATACCGTTATTACTCTTAAAAATACAGAGATATGGTTTTTTTGCCCATATCGCCCAACCCTAGGTTTTAGTACACTGCTGTTTTGTAAACAACCATAGTATTCTTTTAGCCCATAGCTCAAGTTGACATACTATTTTATAAAGGATTGTGCTTTCTCAGCCAATTTGTGTTCAACCTTTGTGCATATGAATCATGTCAATCATTAGACTTGCCACATTAGACATTAGCCACATGATCCAGAGGTCAGCGAGTAGTGAACCAATACGATTGTGTGTGTTTTGGGTCTGGAGCCTCTGTTGAGCCTTTCATTTGTGACTTCATTCAACAGGATATAGTTCTTTGAGAGGAACAAAAGAACAAGAGCTTGAACTCTATTGTAGATGAAAGGAATACTCCCGCAGAGCCAAGGGATATGAGAATGCCATCATAGTTGTTTTCTTAATACCCATCCTCCTTTTTTTTCCCCCCTCACAGGATCGTCCCCGCTCATTCGATGGCTTCAACATGCATTCTCTGGAGAACTCTCTGATTGACATCATGAGGGCTGAGCAAGACACTCTGAAAGGTAAGATAAGAGTCCACCAAACAAGCTCGCATCTCAAAGTACTGTATTGATGGCCAGAAACCTTTGTACTATGGGCACCTAGATTCCTGCATCTGCTCACGTGGTTTGTTGAGTTGCTTTCCCTGTAATCAAATAAAAGCTGGAGCTGGCTTGGAATCCAGAAAGGGGTCATTCACACCGAATCGTTTTTTTAGCTTTCTTTTTCACTTCTTATTATATGTAAACATGCTAGATAGGGACATTCATTTGTTTTGCTTGTGTTTTTAGAAGAATCTCATTCATATCATATCAAATCTCATTAATATGACATGAAAGCTATAATTAAAGCTACGAAAAATCGCTGTAGCAGTTAATAAACACATTTTAGACACAATATCACCTGCTTTTATTTCACCTTCCATAGACTTCATAGACTTTCTTGTGCGTTTTACAAACTCTGTTTTGTTACACTAGTACTTGTGTGTATTTACATGTCTAAAACATAAAATAAGCATTGGGCGGTTAATTTTTATTGATTAATCCCTGCATAATTGTGATAATATGACACGTCTTTCTCTGGCTCAGCGCGAGCTAGCGCAACAAAGCTCAGTTTGAAATTTTCACGTCGTGCTTGTCAATCTGGATAACAAGTAAACACCAGCACCAGGAACATTACGTTCCTCACTTTAAAACAGAACAAAAGTAGGATTCTGTAGTGATTTACCATACTATTGCTCCCTTCCTCCTCATTAAACACTCCAACATGTTTGCGTTTTAGGTGCTTGATCATTGCCATGATGCTTCCGTTATCACTTTTGCATTTTTGGCCGTCAACACACTTTTTTTTTGTTTAATTAGTGTGAAATTCGCCTTCGACATGTATCTTTCCTCTAACGTTACCTCCACTCGTTTTTTTGCTCCATCCTGTTTATGAGGCGCCGAACTCTGCGCGAGAGAGGCAGAGTGCGTTCGCTCCACTCCACGCTCAACTAAAGTTTTTTTTTATAATTAAACGTTTCCACGTAATAACATCTCCAAATAACAAAACGTTTAACACAACGAATTGATTTTGTAATTCGTTGCCAATGGTTTTAGTAAACGATTTTTTTTAAACGAAAAAGGCTTGTTCTGAATATATTTCATAAGGGCTCATTCACATTGAACTCACCTTTGCTTGTAGTTCTAGACCTGTGAATATTTTAAGTTTACTCACTTCATTCGCGCATCAAATTTACTTCACAATAGATGTGGATTCACGTTGTGGGCGGGGCTTCTGTTTGCCCGGTGATTTTAGCTTCATTGCTAAATGTCTTACATGGAATTTTACATGGACCGCTGAATGTCTATTCACGTCTTTGCATTGACTTAACATGTAAATCACTCATGCTTGACGCTTCATCTGCATCTCGTGTGAACGCATCATAAAAACGCAGCAATGAATAAATGCCACGCAAATAAATGTCACGCTGAATAAATCATGAGGGTATCCGGACACAGCCACTTATTGTCCCACTGATTGTCCCACTTCCGAACTCCTCTGATTGGTCCACTGCTTTGGAACTGACCGTCATGAGTAGCACTACAGCTAGAAGTTAAAGTTCTTTTAACTTGACATGGAGGCTAAAAAAATTTGTCAAACGATGTAAAGGTGATTGTCACACACGTCCATCAAGTGCGTGTTTACATAGAATAACAATAGAAATGCTGTGCATATTAAAGGGAAAAAAAGTGTTTTGTGTGAACGACCTCTAACACTGCTGTTTTGTTTCTGAACGAATAGCCACTTCTCATCTATTGATCCGAATGGTTCTCTTTGCTTAACTATTACATTGCATGTCGATCCGGGCTGGTCAGCACAGATTCATTTCATTTTCCATGGTGGTCCTGATACTTGAGCTCTTTGGAATGTAATACAAATGCGCCAGTCAATGCCTTGGTAATGTGTAATGTAATGTGATCAGTGATTTAGATATTTTGTTTTTGGCACTCTATTTTACTCTGTTTACCTCATTAAATAACAGAAGAAAAAAATTAAGTAGCACACTTCTGCTTAGCTATGGAGAAACTGGTAGCCAGGCAACAGAGTGGCAACTTCATATGCACACACACACACACACACACACACACACACACACTCGACCAGCACAGTTGTCTTAATCTGCCTTAACTGTGTGTAGAATTCCAGGCTGAGAAATGTTAGTGAATCATACCATGCTGTGCCACGTTCACATGGAAATACATCTGGAACCATTACTGACTGTTCTTAGAACCATTCGCCTGATAGTGGAAAATCTGTTATTTATTGTGAGAGATTCACCATTTATAAACTGATGTTCACATTTTATCTTTAAAAGATGTATCATGATTATCTCAAATATACACTACCTGACCAAAGTCTTGTCGCATATTCGAGTTTTAGAAACAACAAAAAATAATTTGACTTCTAGTTGATCATTTGGCATCAGAAGTGGCTTATATGAAAGGCAAAAGCCTCTAGATTACACTTATTTTACCAAATAAAATATGGTCATGCCTTGATTTTTAATTATTTAATTAGGACAGGAATGTCGGACTTTGCTTTGACAAAAGTCTTGTCACTTAACTGAAATAATGTACAGTATATATAAAGTCATGGTGCAGTGGGTAAATAATGAATATTGTGTATGTCTCCCATGAGCTTGGAGGACTGCATCCACACATCTCTGCAATGACTCAAATCACTTATTAATAAAGTCATCTGGATTGGCAAAGAAAGCGTTCTTGCAGGACTCCCAGAGTTCATCAAGATTCTTTGGATTAATCTTCAGTGCCTCCTCCTTCATCTTTTCCAGACATGCTCTATAATGTTCATTTCTGGTGACTGGGCTGGCCAATCCTGGAGCACCTTGGCCTTCTTTGCTTTCAGAAATGATTTTTCCACTTGATGTTGAGGCTGAAGTATGAGAAGGAGTGCTATCCTGCTGAAAAATTTGCCCTCTCCTGTGGTTTATAATGTAATGGGCAGCACAAATGCCTTGATACCTAAGGCTTTTGATGTTGCCATCCTCTGCAGATCTCTCACATCCCCCCATACTGAATGGAACCCTAAACCATGATTTTTCCTTCACCAAACTTGACTGATTTCTATGAGAATCTTCAGGTTCCAATAGATCTTCTGCAGTATTTGTGATGATTGGGATGCAGATCAACAGAGGGTTAATCAGAGATATTGACCTTCTGCCACTTTTTCAAATGATAAAGATCAAGTTATTATTATTATTATTATTATTATTTGTTGCTCTTACAACTGGGATCAATGACAAGACTTTTTTTTCAGATAGTGTATAGGTGTGTAATTAAAATATACATATTTGCCTATGTTACACCTGATGTAAAATAGGCAAATACTTTTTCCCCCAATTTCTACATTTAATACATTTGATTTTGTTTTAAATGTAAAACACATTCTGTGTGAATGGCCTCTTGTAGGAGTGTAGATTTTGATGAAGCTGATCGTTGTCCCATTTTCCTGAAAGTTGGTCTGGCGTTGCATCACTTTTATATCCCCTTTTCATAGCAGCTGACAAATGATCGCTAGGCACCTCACCTGGAAGCCTCACCTTTGATAACGGTTATAAACACACACAAGCGACTATTAATGAACCCGTGATGCATTTATTAAAGGAGCAGAATGTAGATCCAATCTGTTTTTATGATCACTGCTGCTGGCTACAGGCACCTTTTATTTCCCAACTGAGGAGAGCAGATTTATAAAAGCCATTATTTTTGTACTTTTGGTGCACCTTGTGTTTTCTTGCATAGGTTTGTAGATTTCTTTAACGTCACATGTTGTGTTAAAATTGTTTTGGTGTGAGAGTGAGCAGCTGTAAAAAGCCACCCATTAGCGCTGAATCATTGCACACCCACACACACCACACCGTACATGCAAACAGAGCAAGGCGAGAGATAAAGCTCTGTGTTGACCTACAATAGCTGTGTCTGTGCAGCAGAGCTTAGCCAGAGCTCCTTCCACAGCAGTAACTCTGAAGCAACACTTGTTTTTACAGAACGCATCAGCCTGGGTTGGGGGAACGTGGGGAATTGTTTGACTTCATTATGCAAGCTCTTTTCAATTGTAATCCGCAGCTCACATTAATATTTTTTAAGGAAACCATTACTTTTGGGATTTTTTATGTGCGGGAATTATTATTTTTTTTTAATTAAGAACACTTGCAATAAGCCAATCGCTGCTGGACCCCAACACATTTGACCAAATGTACTCTTAATTTACATATCTGGTTTTATTGGAGTTGATTCATTAGTTAAATTTAGCTGATAAAAATATAAACGATTAAACATTATTAATATTAGAGTGTATAAATTGTATAAATGTTTTAAAGTTTAACAAAGTTTGTTAGTCTGATTTAAAGGGGACCTATTATGCAAAAAATCATATTTAATAGGAGGTTAAAACACCGTTGCGTGGCAACAGTCTGTGAATATATCCAGCTTCTTAACGGTAAACAATTATTAATTGTATTTATTATAATCACAGTTGTTAAAAAACAGTCTGCAGAACCGGTTTTGATTGACATTCTCCTTTTGTACGTGTCATCAGAGGGGGATGCCCCGCCCATTAGTGACCGTCTCTCTCTCTCTCACTAAAGCCTGGTTTATACTTCTGCGTCAAGTGATCAGCGTGACCCACGGCGCATGCAACGTGCATTCATAACTCTGTGCGCTTTTTCTGTTGCTCTGCAATAACACTTCCGAAATGCTAGTTGGCGTGAGGTGAGGTGTTTATGTTCCTCTGTGTCGAGTTTCTTCGCTGGTGTTTTTGTTTTTTCTAAACGCTTCCTTAATGTACAAGTGTTACAAACTTGCTCATTTTGAGGCAGGAACCGGCGGACGTGCAACAACTTTAACCGTGAAGTAAACCCAAAACAAAACTTTCCATCCGGCGCTCCTTCACGGGACTCCACACTTGTAAACAATCACTCCATCGGGCTCGCGGGACTCTCGGTCCCACCCACACTCGTCAGTGCTACCAAGCCGACCAATCACAGAGCTTGAGATACGCGTCGTTGCGACGTGTAGTTATATTTTTTTGAGAGGTGCGCGTAAGCAACGGCCACGGCGAGGGCTATGCGCCCACGCCTAGGCCGCGCCGTAGCAGACGTGTGCTTGACGCAGAAGTATAAATCAGCCTTAAGGGCGCACTCACACTATGCTATCCGGACCGTGCTCAGACCCGTTTTCTGGATCATTTGAGAAGTGTGAGTGCCCTGAATCGGACTCGGGTGCGGTTCAGTTGGCCGGCCCTGGCCCGGTTTGAAGAGGTGTGCCAGAGCACGGTTCATTTGGGCTCAAAAACACTTAGGCTTGAGCCCGAAACTGAAGACAAGACATGACTTTTAAGGGACTGTTTCATATGGATTTATTAATCATTTATTTATTATTAATCATTATTTATTATTTATTAAACTAATAGTTACTATTTACAAACGTACTATCTACAAAGTGTTGTAGATTGTTAAAGACGCAAACCCCTCACTGCACGACAGCTGCACCTTTAGCAAACCTCTTAATTCCTGCAGCACGAGGACTTTATGATTGTTTATGAGCGTCAAAAGTGGCTGATCTGTTCTGCGAAATATTTGACTGCGTGTCACTGCGTCTCAAACGACTAAAACGATTTAACTAAAGAAATCTCCACTGTGCTGAGCAAGAGCGCTTCTTAAACTGAACAGCACATCATCGATGACGCAAGCATGCTCAGGCTTGAATGCAATGTGAGTGCGGGCCATCGGGGGAGACGGGAGGGGGGACAAGCGTGCTTCGGCCCGGTTCAAGGTAACTGTACATAGTGTGAGTACGCCCTAAGATGTTAGTCTTGTCTTTGAATCTGCCACTATGCTGACACACAGGCGTCTGTAGCTCCGCCCTCTTTTGAAAAAGAGCACAATCTCATTTGAATTTAAAGCGACAGTCACCAAAACGGCACAATTAGGATCAAATCCTAAAAGTGTCAGTTTCAGAGTTATAAAACATTTTTTGTGGGGTATTTTGAACTGAAACTTCACATACACACTCTTGGGACATTAGAGACTTATTTTACATCTTGTAAAAAGGGGCATAATAAGTCCCCTTTAAATCAAATGTTTTTTTTCAAGATACAACCTGAAGTATTTGTAGATACCTCAAAAATACAGATGCAATGCATCAGTTCAGTGGTAAAGCAATCAGTTTATCAATATTAATAGATTTACACTGTTTATTTAATCTATTTTAACTCATAAACTGCAACAAAATATTCCATGCACATTTATTGAACTGTAAAAATGGTTTCAAATAAGGAAGTGAGTAAATGAATAGAAAACAAAATAGATATATAGTGTACAAAAAATGCTGTTAAACGTATTAAAATACAAAGTGTTTTTGACAATTCCTGTTAATGTGGTGTTCTATTTTAATGTACGTTTCTGTAATTTCTATTTATTTATTTCGTATCAGCTCCTATTGAAATATGAAGTTGTTATTGAACTTGTTATTATGTAATATGTTTTTATCTATGTTGATCTTGCCATGAAATAGCCATCAGTTGCTGATGGATAAATAAACAATAAAACATTTCGTGAGCGAGAGAAACAACAGCGTGTGAGAGAGAGCGGATAGTGGAGGTGGAGAAGACGAGATGCGAACCCACTGGTTCGTGTTTAGGAACTACAGTCAGTTAGGATAAACAAGTCGCGATGGAGGTGGTTTCAAAGCCACAGTCTTCAGCTCCAGTGTGGGAACGCTTTGGCTTTAAACTGAATGGGAAAGGAGAGCCTGTTAACGTGGACAAGCTGAAATGTTGAATTTGTTTCCGAACAGTGGCAACAAAAAAAGGCAACACAACTAATCTTAAATCATAACTAAAACATAATCACCCTATACGTTTTTTTCAACATGGGAACAACAATATCAGTTTGTACTGAGGAAAGGTCTTCCAGACAGTTAATCATATCGGATGCATTTACCCGCCAGTGAAAATATAAACGTGACAGCGTGAAATGGCACACACTCACAGACAGGTAACTTGCTTAATAGCTAAAGGGATGCAGCCATTAAACACGCTCGAACCAGCATTGAAAAAAAAGAAAAATATACTGCAAACCTTTACCAAACAGTCCTGTCTCTGAATCTGCCTGATTATTTAAAAATGGCCTGTTCAGGCACCTGAGATGCTTTTAAAGTCTATTGTTGACCTAAACGTGTTGTTTAAATCTTTTTTTTTTATCATTTATTTGTTTTGAGATTTTTTCATGTTTCAATTTGAAACGTCTAAATATTCTAAATAATATAAAATATGAAGCAGTGTTCCTGAATAATTACACTTATGTTGTAAACATTTTATTAGTTATAGAAGTTATAAAGTGGCAAAAATATAATTCATCGCAATTAATTTGGGTGCAATATTATGCAAATAAAATATAAAATATTTCCAAACCAGCAATTGCATCAGACTGCAGAGACAAAGCAGCACATTTACTAACAGCTTGAGCCCGTACAAATCCCTTTTTTGGCAATAAAATACTGTTCAGATTTACTGCATACGCAGTGAAACATTAGTGTGGAAAAGGTGTGGATACATCGATTTTTCAAGGTGACCTGATTTTTAGCTTTAAAACGAATCATGCAACATGACTTAATGTTTGCCATAGTCCGTTTACTGGTATGTGGCAATATTTAGGACCCATGTTGTTTTTCGCCCTGTTGTTAGTAGATTTCTACTCAAGCTTCTTGTTTGCTACCTAATTTGCGCTGTTTATGTGCTACATTAGACATTATGAAAAGGAGCTTCTGCATCTGTGATCTTTACAGTAATTTACACATTGTTAGTAGATCACTCAAAGCTTTCTATTACGTGCTCTTATGCTCTTGCCCTCTCGCTCTAATTTGCCATTTATTAAATCTTGTTATTTGGAGAGAAAAAAAAAGAAAAGTCTGTTTTTCAGCTGCTACCACTACTTTGGTGTTAAACTGTGACCTTGTTGCAGATGACATGGTAAATAAAGAAGAATTCTTTCATTTGGCAGAAATGCTAGACTTGTGTAAAGTGTTATAGGTTATAATAGTTTTATAGGTGTCCATTTTCTACGCTCCATAACAATACATTGTATTGTTTGTCATTTGATTTCATCAATGTATCTATCCATAATCCATATTGTTATATCCTTACTAATGAGTGACTTAGAGCTTTTGAATGATTTGAAAAATATGGCTTGTTTTTTAAATTTTTTTTAATAAATGCAATTATCATTGTCTCGCTGTATCATTTGCTTGTCAATTGTATCGTACTGTTCTTGTTTTCTCACAGCAAATAGCATTGTTCAGTGTAAATTTATTATCTTAATAATAGTAAAAAATCTCTCAATATTTTCAGTGTAAAATTACTATTTGTGCGTTCGCATCGAAGGAGGTGAGAGTGTCACAGTTCGCTCTGGCCGCCCTGGCGACAACGCTGTCTGCCTTTACAGCTCCGGCGAGAGCATCAAAATTTGCTACATTGATCTCGTATTTAAAGGAGCCATTGCAGCATTATCAGCAAATCAGTTACATTGCTGCATAAAACGTGCTTTCAAACGTGAAATTGTTGCACGCTTTTCATCAAATTCATTTAGCAATGGAAGAACAAGTTGTTGTGTGTCGTGTGGCTTTGCTCCGCTTATCCAATATGTCCATATGTCTGAAATAATCTGAAGCAGCAGTACTATTTTGTGCCGTCACATGAAATTCCTGCTTTTTTAAAGAAAATAAACAAACATTAATGCACATTAGTAACTCGCCAGTAACTTTTTTTAATGTACAGTTGAAGTCAGAATTATTAGCCCCCCCTTTGAATTTTTTTTCTTTTTTAAATATTTCCCAAATGATGTTTAACAGAGCAAGGAAATTTTCACAGGATGTCTGATAATGTTTTTTCTTCTATAGAAAGTCTTATTTGTTTTATTTCGGGTAGAATAAAAGCAGTTTTAATTTAAGAACTATTTTAAGATCAAAATTATTAGCCCCTTTAAGCTATTTTTTTCGATAGTCTACAGAACAAACCATCGTTATACAATAACTTGCTTAACTACCCTAACCTGCCTAGTTAACCTAATTAACCTAGTTAAGCCTTTAAATGTCACTTTAAGCTGTATAGAAGTGTCTTGAAAATATCTAGTCAAATATTATTTACTTTCATCATGGCAAAGATAAAATAAATCAGTTATTAGAAATTAGTTATTAAAACTATTATGTTTAGAAATGTGTTGTTCTCTCCGTTAAACAGAAATTGGGGAAAAAAAATAAACAAGGGGGGCTAATAATTCTGACTTCAACTGTATGTCCCTGTAAGAAAACATTGTAAGTAATTGGAAATCCGGCGACTGCAATAATCAAATCATTGGAAACGACTGTGGTAAGAACCAAAGTTCACAGTGACTGTGTTCTCTGGACTTCTCTCAAGCGCTGGACTTCTACATTCCGATTGCTCGCTGCTGAACCGCGTCATAGCTCATTACCATAAAGTTGACTTGATTTCAACTCTCCTCGACGCCCACACCGGCAAAGACGCACCGCGCTGCTCCTCACCACTTATCGCCATCGGCTCCCATTGAAAATTAATTACGGCTACTTTCTCTCTGCGCTTTCGGTGTGAATGCACAGTATTTCACTTATTTTTAAGTCCAAAGAGAGAAGTGGACTATTGTTTGTTTTTTTTTAATTGTTATTTTGTGCTGTATTAATTGTTTACTGAGCAGCAATAAATAACACTTTAAAATATAAGGAGTTTTCATGTGATTTACTAAAGTAGTAGTGTTTTTAAATGGATGAGTGCATAATAACCGTGACAACCAACCATGTTTATTCCTCAGACTATAATCATGCAATCAAAATCTATACTCATTAGCCGCGTTTCCACTATCGCGCCTAAAGCGAGCGAGCCAGGGCGAGCCAAGGCCAGTCGCGTTTCCACTATCACTTCCGGGGCTTAATCGGGCCAAAGCGGGGCTACCTTGGGGCCAGCGTCCGGCCTTTTTCGGCCCGCCGAATACCTTGGGCCAAGGAGGGCCAACTGGGGCTTCGGGGCGGGGTTACGTACAAAGGCGGAGTTTTCCTGTCAGGTAAAGAGGAGACAAGATGCTTTCTTCCCTTACATTTGTTTTGCTATCGCGCTTGATCAACTCACTAAGAAGAAGAAAAAATGGATAGCAGACAGTACTGGTCAGTTGAGGACACCAGGGCTCTTCTGAACATTTGGGCCGAGGAAAATGTTCAGAGGCAAATAGACGGCGTTTGCAGAAATGAGGACGCCGAACTCGAATGTCCTTATCCAGGGATCGCTGTCTGGCCTTACACCAACAAACCACAAACAGTAAAAAAGCAATCGCTTCAGTGTTCTCCATCTTCCTGCTCTCGTAGTGATGCCAGGTTGTGTTTGTGGTTATAATTTGAGTTTTTTGTTTCCGCTGAAGTGGGCGGGTTGTGTGACGGGTTGTGTGACGTTTGATTCGGGGGACGTTCTGGGGGCGGTGTTTGCGTGACGCGCTGCGAGCAACTAGCCCGACAGTGGAAACGCGACATGATTTCGGCCTCATTTCTCAACCTCCCGGGCTATTGGCCCGGCCTGGCCCGATTAAAGCCCTGGCTCGCACTGGCCCGATAGTGGTAATGCGGCTATTGCATCCATATTTCCAATCAGTTCTTTTTTTTTCACCCTTAAATATTTCACAGTAAAAATATATCACTCAAGTAAATATAAGCAAGCAAATGCCGTTTCATATGGGTTTTAAACTGAAACATTTGATATCACATGCTACACTTCAATATTTCGCATTTTCACACACTTTAACCGTGCTAAATGCGAAACTAAAAGCACTTAATCCACTGTTAGTTTGCGCAAAAGAACACAATCACCTCTTTCTTGAAAAGTTTCTTGAATTAAAGCTGCGCAACCACATACAAATTACTGTCATTTTATAACCAAATTAGGACATCCCTCAGGGTCAACTGCGACCTTGCAGACGCCACCCTAGTGTGGCAGAAATGACCAAACAAGAGACGGCCAAGAGAATAGTCCAGTGTACAAGTTGCTTTGAATAGCTTCCAGCATTGTCCTTTTGCCTGTAAAAGAGCTCTCTGTTCTTGCTACTGCAACAAAATGGTGTGCTGGCCCTGGCCGCCAGACCGCTCTCACAGTGAACAGTAGAAAGGAGGAGGCTGCCAGAGCCATTTGAACACCAGCGAGAAACGCTCCATACCAGCCATGATGTTTCCTCTTATTCTTCCACTACTAGAGGCTAAATGAGAATGAATGCCAGTTCAGCGTGAGAATGAATGTGATCTATATCCTGTTGAGTATTGTGATATGTCTGGAATGTGTTTTGATTTGTAATAGGGCTGAGTGATATTAGAAAAAAATAGGTATATATTGTGACTGTATATAGTTGAAGTCAAAATTATTAGTCCTTTTTTTTCCAAATATTTTCCAAATTATGCTTAACAGAGAAGAAAAATTTTCACAGTATGTCTCATAATAATTTTTCTTCTGGACAAAGTCTTATTTGTTTTATTTCAGCTAGAATAAAAGCAATTTTAAAAATAATTTTAAGGTCAATAGTATTAGCCTTAAGCAATATTTTTTTTCAGATTGTCTACAGCAAGGGTTCCCAAGCTTATCAGCTCACGACCCACAAAATAACCAATTCCAATGACTTGTGACCCCCTTGAAGGTGGTTATAAAAATACAAACATGCACACCAGTAAGAACTATATAAACAAGCTCAGTGTTGGGGGTAACAGATTATAAGTAATGCGCGTTACGTAATAATACTTCTCCAAAGTAACGAGTAAAGTAACGCATTTTTAAAAATAAGTCATATTATTTGAGTAAGTAATGCGCGTTACGTAATAATACTTCTCCAAAGTAACGCATTTTAAAAATAAGTCATATTATTTGAGTAAGTAATGCGCGTTACGTAATAATACTTCTCCAAAGTAACGAGTAAAGTAACGCATTTTAAAAATAAGTCATATTATTTGAGTTACTTAAAAAAAATTTAACCCAAGTTACTTTTTACCTTGTTTAATTGCCTTTTACAAAATGTATTGCGGAATAAAAAGACCTTAGTCAGATCGAATTATACACTCAGTGAGAGGGAATAGACAGTCGCACTCATCGTCATCATCAGGTCTTTTTCACAGCATGAGTCCGTGTACTGTTCTAGTAACTGAATAACTCCGCATATTGGTTTATTTCGAGTCACAGGGCATATCTGGTATGTTAGTACTGAAGACGCAAACCATTTCACGACAACTACGTTCAATTTAATGAACTAGTTCGACCGGTTCACTTAGAAGATCCGGTTAACAAACACATTCATTCACGAATCGCCCATTATGATTACAGACAGTCAGAAACAAAAACAATGGCAGGCCAGAGACTTACATATTTGCAATGGATTCTTGTTATTTTGAACTCATCTAAGATAACAATGGATTTATCATTAAGTGTAGATTATGTGTAAGTAAAACTCTTGACAACTGTAAGAAACACGACGTCAAGGAAAAAAAAAAAAAAAACAACTGGATGCAAAGCACTGCACCTCCAGCTAAACAACAAACGATTGACATCAGTTCACGTTCTCCAGGTAAAACAATTAATTCGACTAAGATGAAAAAAAAAAGTTATTGCTTTTGTTGTTGAGGAGATGCAGCCACTGGCTACTGTAGAAGCGACTATGTTTTGTAATATAGTAAGATTTTTTCTCTTTTGGGAAACGATTTACACATTCGTTAAGGCCAGGTGAAGCAATTTATTCAATGTTTAAAGCTCAAATATTTATTTTGATTGATTTATTTTTTATCATCTTACTGTTTTTTATTAATAAACATTTTAAAGGTTTAAAATCTGTTTTTGCCCTAATATATTTTTCTTGTTAGTACTCTTAGGCTTTCTTGCAATTTTTATCTCAATAAACAGTGAATTTACTTAACTAAACACAAAACATTCAAAAGTAGCAAACACATTACATGCTTTCAATAATCTTTATATACAGCATGTGTAGCTCTGGTCTCAGAAAGTTCTTAAAATAAATTCTATTCTACATTTTCCAAAAATGAAACTGACCTGTAATGTGGACTGTAGGTTTACGAGACTTGCATTAGTCTTTACTGAGTGCTGTTTATATGACAACATGTAAATCAAGAGGCGTACTTTATAAACTGCATTCCATTAGCATTGTTTTACAAATAAAATGTGACTGGTTGTAGATTAACAACATACTGTATAATTGTCTGAATCGGCTTTGCTTTATTTCATCTTTTCAAAGTGATTCTTTAATTACGGTGTACATAAAAACAAAGTGTGGACATGGATTGTTTTCGTGCCCTTTTAAAACTTGGATGTATCAGTGTAAATAGGGCCTTGTGTATTTTTCGCGAGTGGTTCGGGAGTGCTGCTGAGACGGGGGCGGGGCGGAGGATCACAATGCCGGCTCAGCATCGTGATGGCTATTGGCGATGGACGATGGCATCATCTATCGGCCCGATCCTAATTATGCTTAAAATAACAAAAACTGCACAGTATTGGGATCGGATCTGTATTGGTTGATACTCAGAATATCAGTATCGAGATCGGATCGGTTCCAAAAAATGGTATCGGTGCATCCCTAATTGGAACCAAATATAAATCAGATGCAAGACTTTCTCATGCATAACCGTTGGCTAGAATTCTGCATTATAGGCTTCACATTATAAAGAGAAATAACAGATTAATTAGGACTGCAGTTCAGTTAATTTTCCTAACGGATAAACCGCTCTCGGTAATATTTCAGAATGCTTTCACTTTCGTATTTGACATTAAAACGCACATTTACCGCTAGGAATGATGACATCCGCCCTACTCATAATTCTCTCTTTATTATATATCCAGAATTAGGGTTGGGCGGTACACCGGTGTCATAGTCATCACCGGTGTGACATTGCGCCACGACATGGATTTTCTAATACCATCAATACCGTAATAAATCAATTTTGCGCGGCTTAAACGGCTGCATTTACATCAATAATAGCTAATTCTAAATAATAAGGCATTCAATTTTCTTCAAACGTTCAGTTGTGGTCTGAATACATGTCCTTATACTACAGGGCTCGAAATTGCAACCATTTTGGTCGCATGAGCGCCCGAAATTTAATCTATGCGCCCTCATA
The DNA here is from genome assembly GCF_903798145.1 of Danio aesculapii. Lineage (NCBI taxonomy): Eukaryota > Metazoa > Chordata > Actinopteri > Cypriniformes > Danionidae > Danio > Danio aesculapii. The sequence goes on from NC_079455.1 coordinate 5,203,373, forward strand.
ATATATTTGGGAGCATTTGTGTGTCTGAATATAATGGTTGTAGTGCAATCTGATTTGATTTTCTCTAAAAACTTGGTGAATCGCTCTACCCTGCTGCTGTATTTGTTCATATTAGCTGTCAGTCACTCAACGCTTCCCGCTGTCAGATAACAGGGAGCTTTTGTTACTGCAGGAAATGCAAACGGCTGAAGAGTGAAAAGTGCACAGGTTTGCAAACCTCACCTAAAGTTATAATAATAATAATGGCGCAGATGACAGCGATCATGACATGAGGTAAATGTTGATCCGCCAGCTGAGATCAATCGAGTGTTTTCGGAGAAGGTGCCCGAATCTCAATGCGTTGCATTCACCGCGTGTTCAGCGCAAATGTCCGCTAAATATAAAATCTAACACTGTACACATCATCGCCAAAGAAACTCACCTTTACTAAGTTTACACTGAAACTACAGCTCATAACAAAGAGCGGAATTGCGCTGGTGGTCATCGCGAGAATCCTGCTCTGTCTGCTCATAAATTGGTGCGGCTGACTCGCCTGCTTTATTCCACCAACACAGAGAAATGAAGATCAGCTCATAACGAGACTGAGCATTTACAATGACCCAAACCAAAACTTTTAAAGAGTGATAGAAGTGAGACTTTCTTTTGTCCGTTCTTCCTTGAGATGTATTATTTTGCTATTGAAAGTAATACCATGATATTATACCGTCACCGTTCAAATGAAAAATACCATGATATTAATTTTAGGTCATATCGCCCACCCCTATCCAGAATACACTGTGATATCGCCTGGTTTGTTACTTCGTTGGATCACTTTGCTTTCTGTCTAAAATAGATCGCTCCAGAGTTTGTTTCAATCGAGCCGAGACCACCTTATTCAGGCGATCTCGAACCGATTGTTTTGGCGTGGATCCGAGCGTGATTGCTGGATTCACATATGCCAGACGAACCGCTCTAACTGGGGAAACGCGCCAGGTTCCGAAACAAAAGTCCACGTGTGAAAGCACACTCAGATCTTCTTGAGGTTGTCACTCATTCATAGTGTTTTAAAGACTAAATGTTTGCACCTTGAACGTTTTGTTTTACTCTGAATTAGAAAATATCCTGAAATAAATAATTTAAAAGTAAATAATTTAACAGATAGATAATCTATCCTTTCTATTAAAAGTAGCATTTTACTAGGAGATGTTATATCATCTCGCAATGCTCAACAACAATATTGCATATTTTTCCAGTATCGCACAGCCCTAATTTACAAGATGTTTTACATAATAGGCACGGATCAGATCAACGTTATTAAGTGCACTGCAGTGCAAACTGTGTGAAGGCACGACGGCTAATTCCTATCTCCGCATTGAATGCCTTGAACTGCATTATGCAAATGAAAGCGCACACACACTGCAGACATGCTGTAAGGCTGAACAGTACTAGTTCCTTGGTTTAACATGTCTACTGAAAACACACATCAAGTCCACACAGTAGAGTCTACACAAAGTAATGTTAGCATGTTAGCATAATCTGTGTGAATGCTATTTAAAAAGAAGACCTATAAAGTATGTTGACTGTAACTTTATATAGTTACTCTGTCTCCATATCTGTCACTACAGACACTTGAATATGTTGTTTACAGGGAATATTTTGGTTTAGTTTGAATAATTTATTTTTTTGGCTTGGGTTTTTATGGCTTGGGTTATTTAGGTTGTACTAAATAGCATTTATTTAATGTAATTTGAAAAAGATTATCCATTTGTATATTTGTATTTTGTAAGATGGAAATTTAAAGGACTAAATATTCTTTTTTATATTCTATGTATCTGTCCCCTTTATATTATCTGTCCGTATGTCTGTCTGTCTGTCTATCTATCTATCTATCTATCTATCTATCTATCTATCTATCTATCTATCTATCTATCTATCTATCTATCTATCTATCTATCTATCTATCTATCTATCTATCTATCTATCTATCTACTATCTATCTATCTATCATCTATCTATCTATCCTTTTTATTTTATCTATCCTTTAATATTTTATCTATCCTTTTAATATTTTATCTATCCTTTTAATATTTTATCTATCCTTTTTATATTCTATCTATCATTTTTATATTCTATCCATCTATATTTATATTCTTTGTATCTGTCTCTTTTATATTCTATCTGTCTATCTCTCTATCCTTTTTATATTTTATCTATCCTTTTTCATATTCTATCCTTTTTCATATTTTGTCTATCCTTTTTCAAATTTTATCTATCCTTTTTATATTCTATCTATCCTTTTTCATATTCTATCTATCCTTTTTCATATTCTATCTATCCTTTTTCATATTTTATCTATCCTTTTTCATATTCTATCTATCCTTTTTCATATTCTATCTATCCTTTTTCATATTCTATCTATCCTTTTTATATCTATCTATCCTTTTTCAAATTTTATCTATCCTTTTTATATTCTATCTATCCTTTTTCATATTTTATCTATTCTTTTTATATTCTATCTATCCTTTTTATATTCTATCTATCCTTTTTATATTCTATCTATCCTTTTTCAAATTTTATCTATCCTTTATATCTATCTATCCTTTTTCATATTTTATCTATCCTTTTTCATATTCTATCTATAATTTTTCATATTCTATCTATCCTTTCATATTCTATCTATCCTTTTTCATATTCTATCTATCCTTTTTCATATTCTATCTATCCTTTTTCATATTTTATCTATCCTTTTTCATATTCTATCTATAATTTTTCATATTCTATCTATCCTTTTTCATATTCTATCTATCCTTTTTCATATTCTATCTATAACTTTTCATATTCTATCTATAATTTTTCATATTCTATCTATCCTTTTTTCATATTCTATCTATCCTTTTTCATATCCTATCTATCCTTTTTCATATTTTATCTATCCTTTTTCATATTCTATATATCCTTTTTCATATTTTATCTATCCTTTTTCATATTCTATCTATCCTTTTTCATATTCTATCTATAATTTTTCATATTCTATCTATAATTTTTCATATTCCATCTATCCTTTTTTCATATCATATCTATCCTTTTTCATATCCTATCTATCCTTTTTCATATCCTATCTATCCTTTTTCATATCCTATCTATCCTTTTTCATATTTTATCTATCCTTTTTCATATTCTATCTATCCTTTTTCATATTCTATCTATCCTTTTTCATATTCTATCTATCCTTTTCATATCCTATCTATCTTTTTCATATTCTATCTATCCTTTTTCATATTCTATCTATTTTTTTTACATTCTATCCATCAATCTCCTATGTTCTATCTACTCTCCCTTTTATATTCTATCTATCCTTTCATATTCTATCTTATCTATTTACACTCAAAAAATTATTTTTGCTGCTTGTTCAAGCTACTTATTTAAAATGAGCTTAAACACAATTTCTGAGATTTGTTTTTGAGTACTTTTATGTTCAGTCCACTTAGTTTTAAGTTAACTTAATTGATTTTTAATTCTGTGGAACCCTGCATTTTTTTGCAGTCTGTTTATCTGATATATGTCAATTAATTCTTATTATTTTATATGCATGTATGTAAACAGTATGTGCATGTATACGTATATGTATATGTTGTTTTTTTTCCTGTTTGGCATTGGTCTTATGCTGTTATTTTATGCATTTCAGCACTGGCACAGAAACTATGCTTTTAAAAAAAAATTACAGAATATTTTAAATTTTTTATTTGCAGCTTAGAATTAGGTAAAAGTGAATTTGGTTTGTCCTTGACCATATCTCTTTATTTATTCCAAATGTAATTTCTCTTGTTTTATCGTACATAAAGAACATTTATTTAGACAATTTGACATCTGTTGTAGCGTTGTAGCCATCATGCATCTCAGGGCTTAAAGAAATCCAAAGAAATTTCTTATTTTTTTCTTTACTTTTCCTTATATTATATGAATGCAACATTAATTACGTTTCAAGGTTTTGTCAATCTTCATTTTAATTTAAATTATTGAAACTTCAGGCGGTCGTCACAGTATCGCAGTGGGTAGCACGATCGCCTCACAGCAAGAAGGCGCTGGTTCGAGTCCCTGCTGACCCACTTGTCATTTTTGTGTGGAGTTTGCATGTTCTCGTGTTGGCGTGGTTTCCCCACAGGTGCTCCGGTTACCCCCACAAAGACATGCGGTATAGGTGAATTGAATAAGCTAAATTGGCCATATGTGTGTGAATGCAAGAGTGTATGGGTGTTTCCCAGTGCGGGGTTGCAGCTGGAAGGACATCCACTGCATAAAACATATGCTAGGTTAAGTTGGTGGTTCATTCCGCTGTGGCGACCCCTGATTAATAAAGGGACTAAGCCAAAAAGAAAACGAATGAATGAATGAATGAAACTTCTGGCATCATCATTGTGTGATGACGTTACACGGTGTCAACTCTATGGCCATCAGTCCTCATTCATCTCAGTATATCTCCCTCAATGCTTGATTCCAGGGAACAGGTGCCTTCCAGATCCTCTTATCGAAGCGTTTGTGCGCAGAGGTCATAGTCTGCATCTGGTATAGGAACTCGGGTCAGGCGTGCAGTTTTGTGATCTAGCCTGTGTTCTGTTCTTGTAAAAGTAACCAAACTAAAGGTATTTGATAGCGCTTGAAACCTGTGGCTTCCACCGCTGAGAACAGGCAGCTCCTATTCACCGCTATTTGCTCCAGCTGGTTGAATACGTGATGTGATTCCCAGCACTGCATAATGGTCGCTGGAAGTTTCCACAGGCTCTGTGTACTCTCAGCCAAGAATATCTGATGTTTGGTGTGAAAGCAAAGGCTGCCTCCGGAGGGGGGGCAGGACACACGCGCACACACACACACACACATTGACAGACTCACACATGAACAGGCACAGCCGAGATGTGTAATTAAGCAGTTGCTTTGGAGAGAAAAATGAGAAATGGGACACGCAATTCATTACGGTGAAGATGGTTATCATGACAAGGTTAGGTGATTGAAGACACTGTAAAGAAAACAGAAAAACAAATACGGCTGTTTTGTGTGTGTTTATTTTTTTATCATCCAAGTTGGCTGTTATATGCCCAAAGCTTAATTAACAATCAAGCTGACATGGAGACATTTTCTCTGATTGGATAGCTGTCTACTTTGTGAAATAGAAAACTGTGAAAATGGCTACTTGGGCTCCATGAATAATTAAAATGATTGTGATCTCGACTGGACCCTACACCACAATCTTAAAGCGGTCACGAAACACCAAAACCAAATTTTTTGAGCTGTTGACAGTCACATGTGTGTCCCACGCTGCTAACAACACCATTTAGGACACAAATATTCACAAAAAATGTGAAAATTGGTTGTTTTGCGTTATTTCGAGCAAATTCGTTGCTCGGTGAAACAATTTTTGAAGCTGCGTCACGGCCATGAGATCCTTGCGTGTATTCCAGCGTGGAGAGTGGACGTCTATACCTGCGAGTACATCGTGATGTCTCTCAGTGTGCAGCATTAATTCATGAGAAAAGACTTGGTTCAAACCAATCAGCGCACTCTATTGTGAATGAGGGTGCACCTTCATTAATATGCATGATAGCTTCGAAGACTGGTTTACCTGTACAGTGTTCAGACGGCAGAGAGACGCCACGTTGTGTTGCCAAACAAGTGGAAGAACAAGAATTGTTTGGAGACACTGGTCATCAGTGTTGCATTTATTAATGTGCTGCGACGAAGGTTTTGTTTTCATTTCCCGCTATGAGAGTGCAGCTGGACTCACGTGTGGATTACAGTGCACACGACAGAAATACGTTTGTTAGGAACATTTATTTTTTACCCGAGAGCTTTTCGCATCTGGAAATGGTGAAATCCCAATTTGCTGCTCGTCTCCTTTTAAAAAGACGTGGCTCCAGTTGGTGTTGTTTGTCCTGTCTCTACAGATTTGGTAAGTAAGCGATCAGTGTTCTTTGTTTGTTTATTCAGATGGCAAAGTTAGTTCGTATCGTCAGCAGTTTCAGTGTTTAAAGAAATACCTTAGGTCAAAATTATTTAGTTACTAAGTTTACAGTACGTTAATATCACTGCAATATTATAGTACGATATTATAGACTAAATGATCCGCTATAAATGCTGCTTTCCGAATGTAAACATGTAACACCGTAATTAACTATTACCATCGTGTAGGATTTTTGCCGCATTTTGTGACAGGATAGTCTATACACACACGGCTTTCTGATGCTACCTACCGAGTGCAGCTAAGTTACCGAAAAACGGGGAGGTTTTTATTTCTCCCATTGGCCGTGCGGTATCAAACATTCCATTAAAATTACGCATCCAATATCTCGTTTGTCATGGGGGCATGCATGAAATGTTCCTCAATGTAAAAGTGCCAAACTGCAGTTAAAGTCGAAAATTTATAATTTGTCAAATAATTTGATTACTGATGCCATGTAAACTCAGTGATTGTCTTTCTCCCCTGCGTCTGTGTTTGTTTTGCCTCTGTGAAAATCAGCGCGTGCTCAAACTCAGAAGCTGCAGTGTGAGTAGGTCACCAGAGGGTGATCAGGCTGGCCCATGGGATAATACGGAGATTCGTCCTTCACTGGGGTCTTTCAGGAGTCAGTCTCACGCTCTCCATTCCTCCATGACCACCATAGCATCTGCTCGGGGTACGGCCAGGTCCAGGATTATGGAGACCCTCGGGATAAGAAGAAATAGACTACCATAAGCATAGATGGGATTCAGATTATAATGTTTTTTAGGAAGTGTTCCTGGCTCCACTAGCCCTTATTAATGCAGCCTAATAATTAATAATATAAAAACAATGTGAAGACTTGTGTGACCGTCTTTATGCTTTTCTCATAACTGAAAATAAAATTGGCTGAATCATAGAATGCTGGATTAATATCATGCGGAGGGTCGAATCGAGATTGTGATCTTAATCATGCAGCCCTAAAACAAAGGCATTTTTGATGACGGTTTGATGACGCTGTGACTTAGTGGGGAATCATGGAAGTTGTCATCTTCCATACATCCTATGGAGCTCCTGCAGAAATCAGGGTCATGGATGTGCGAAAGTATTCAAAATGTAATATTATGGTAGTATAAAGCAGAGTAAGCGGAACGCCATCAAAGCCAAATGAGAGTGCTGAAACAATTGATGAGAGATGAGCATGGCACTGCACGAAAGCAGAGCAATTTCATTATGCCACAGTCCACCGCTTTCTGTTTTTCCAGTTGTGATCACAGGGGGAAGAAGCACTTATTAGACTAAATAGATTTTAAGGTTCTGTTATAATGCTGCACTTGGAAGTCTAATAAAACACACAACATATTAAAGGCTCTGATCAATACATGAATATACTGGAGCTGTACCGATATATCCGCACCTGTATGGTTGCTCAATGAGAGATGTTAAAGATTCGAAGGGAAAAGATCAAAAGAAAATCGGCACACTGCCATTTTAGCTCTCAATTTATTTCATATAACAACGTTTCGACTTGCATGGTCTTTATCAGGTTAAACGACAATTGGAGAACTCAAGAAATAGTGGTACAGCTCAACACCTGCAAACATTAATGAACCCAATCAACCAACAAACCAGTAAGCAAACACACACACACGCATGCAACAGAATACGTATGGCAATATGAGATGCATACACACAATTACAAAAAAAGATTTCAAATAAAAATCCAAATTTAAACTTCCTTGGAGACAAAGTAATCAGTGTATAAATATAACGCATCACAACTTCAACAAATAATCACAATCAACCAACCAACAGGCCAGTAAACAAGGGAAATTTATTTATTTTTTTAATACATATGACAATATCGGATACATACTTATAATTAGCCTTTGAGAATCCTAGATGTGCGCACATTGCCGTTTCCTAATTGCTTAAGATTCAAAGGGAGTCACACAATGGAGGAAAAGTGCCACCGCATCTTTTAATGTACTGAACGTTTTATATGGGTATAGAAAACAATGTAAATGTGGTGTGCTGACACGATTCTCATTTGGGGCTGGTTGTGTGTTTTAGAGGTACACATGGGCAGAGTAACACATTTACAACCCAGCCTACTGAAGCGCAGGGTGTTCGAAAACGGTAATTTGTTACTCAGCATTTTCAAGCTTTTTTGCCCTCAAACAAAGTATGTTGTTTGAAGTATACAGTTGAAGTCAAAATTATTAGCCCCGCTTTGAATTTTTTTTCTTTTTTAAATATTTCCCAAATTATGTTTAACAGAGCAAGGAAATTTTCACAGTATGTCTGATAATATTTTTTATTCTGGAGAAAGTCTTATTTGTTTTATTTCGGCTAGAATAAAAAGAGTTTTTAATTTTAAAAAAATCCATTTAAGGTCAAAATTATTAAGCTAAGATTATTATCTTTAAGCTATATATATTTTTCCCATAGTCTAAAGAACAAACCATCGTTATACAATAACTTGCCTAATTACCCTAACCTGCCTAGTTAACCTAATTTACCTAGTTAAGCCTTTAAATGTCACTTCAAGCTGTACAGAGTGTCTTGAAATATATCTAGTCAAATATTATTTACTGTCATCATGGTAAAGTTATTAGAAATGAATTATTAAAATTATTATGTTTAAAAATGTTTCTCTCCGTTAAACAGAAATTGGGGAAAAAAATAAACAGGGGGGCTAATAATACAGGGCTGCTAATAATTCTGACTTCAACTGTGTATTCAATATATTTGTATAATATGAATATTTTTTTTAATGCCAAATCAGAAATCGAGGATGTATGTTGCTAGTTAAAATTGCCTAATTCTCTCGGTTCTTCTAATTGTTTTTGGATAAAGCACATTAGTCAGGAAAATGTATAGCACTGTTATAGTGATTTTTGTATAATTTCATTTAAAAATCTTTAATTAAAAAAAAAAAAATACAATTGTCATGTACACTGAAGTTAAAGTGTTTTTAATAATAACCCACCAAAGTATATCTTTTTTTTTGGTTTAACTTGAAGAAAACATGATAGGATTATATTTATGTTATACTGTGAAATGTTTTTTCTTAAAATAGGAGTAATAATAATAAACAACGTAAAGTATAAACTGATATTAAATCTGCATATTTTAGCATTTTATTAGTAATAAAAACAACAAACAACAACAAACAATATCAGAGGGTTTCTAAAAATACCAATTTTTAAATCCGTTGTAGTTAGGAATGCAATGATTAAACAATTTTCCTTGTAACCACGCCTTAATTTGTCACGGTTAATCGTAAAGGCTTCTCAACACCGCGTTATTGTTGCACGGAACAAGCTGCTAAAACGAAACAAAAATTATGCCAACGGTGCGCTAGTTTCAAGTTCCAAGCTTGTACACCGAGACTAATACGCACATACACTGGATTAACCATGGCTGAGGCTATTAATTAAAGGACGTTCACATATCGTGCCTTTTGCGTGCACAAGTTCGTTCTTTATTTTCTTGCGTGCATATTGGGAGTGACGTGCACGGAATAACACTTTAAAATATAAGAAGTTTTCATGTCATTTTTTAAACCTAGTCATGTTTTAGAAATGAATGAATGCTTAATAAATGCTTAATAAAACTATTTCTCAGACGATAATCGTGCAACCAAAATCTATTATCGTTGCGTCTCTACTTGTAGTTTAAGTATTTCTGATAACTGAACATTCTTTTTGATTACTAAACAGTAATTTAACCATTAAAATGTTTCATTAACATATAAAGTTACATAAAATATGTATGTATTGCGTTTTGTAATAGAGCTGTTGTCATTACATAACACTGATTTAATATACAAGGAAATCCACTGTAGCAGCGTTCTTTGTAGGCTTAGCCAGTATTGTGATTGAGTACTTTCTGGGGAATAAATAGACCCTTTTCTGTCCTTCGGGTGTCTTTTGAAAAGCGTATACCTTTTCAATGATATTGTCATCTTTAAAGTGCTCCGGTGAGGAAAGGTCTGCTATAGAGGCATGGTCAGGGTTATTTAACGCCATCTATGTGACCGAGAACTCTTGCTACACATTAATTACTTGATCAGCAGAGTCAGTTGCGCTCCCCTGTGGAAAGTTTCCATACCCCCTGCCTTCCCAACCGTGTGGAAAGGCCAGATTAATAGGCTTTAGAGTGATTTGATGTGGAAGGATTTGAAATACCTTGTGCTGTGACAAAACACAAAAAAACACACACAATGTCAAGCCTCTGCCGCTCAATCTCCCCCCGTCTCCCTTTTCATTAGTTTAGCCGTGACATTTCAGATTAATGTCGATCCCGAAACACCCGTAACATGCCACACTTAATCACTCGCATCAGGGTGTTCCATCAAGGTCTCTTTCTGAAAAGCTCACCGCAGACTTTTTCCATATCGCTTGAACTATGATGACCTGAAAACATGCCCCTGGTGGGGTAAAGGCCTTTGAGTCAGCAGGCCCAGTGCACAGCCTAATTATAGTAAAACTGAAAATAGCTCTGGCTTTAAGGAGATGGAAATGCTTATTAACGCCTTCTTAATAAGCCATGTGTATAGAAAGAAGCTTGCACTGTGTGTGTGTGTATGATGGCATCTGTCTTTATGAACACTGCAAAAACTCTTCATCTAGTCAAAGAGTTACAATCTTATTAGCAGTGTTTCCCCTACCATTATATTAGCGTTGCGCCCCGCCCTCCCAACGGCTTTCCCCACCCCCTTGCAGTCTAGTTAATTTCTGTGTAGCGCCAGATCACAACGTATTTTAATTAACAATCTAAATAGCCGTATGTAATATCTTATTTACACAACAGCATGTCATTCCTGTCTACATCATGGCGCGTTTACAAATTTCTGTTCTCTGAATCGCGCATGGTGGAGTTCCACACGGCCACTCTCTGAATGAATGAAGGAATTTCAATGTTTCCTCTAGGATTTTTTCCAGCTGTGGCGGCAGACTCTGTTGGGCCTTCTACACAGATCTACCTACTACCTGTGGCGTTATTTAATAATAATGCATTTTATTTAAGGCGGCCTTTCATGACACTCAAGGTCACCGTACAGAGCAGCTAGAACAATCAGTTCAAATAAAAACACAATAAAATCAATAAAATACAATACAAACTTTTTTTTTAAAAAATGCAGTCGGGTTAAAGAGTATAAGCTGTTCTAAACAGATGTGTTTTGAGTTTGGATTTAAATTGTGAAAGAGAGTCTAAATTACGGAGATCAGGAGGAAGTGAATTCCAAAGCTGAGGAGCAGAGTAGCTGAAGGCTTTGTTCCCCATGGTGACAAGGCGGACAGAGGGAACAGTGCGGTGAATGGAAGAAGAAGACCTGAGTGTTGGAGAAGGTGTGGCGATATGAACAAGATCAGCAAGGTATGGAGGAGCGAGATTATGGATGGCTTTAAAAGTGAGAAGTATTTTATAATTAATTCTAAAAGATATGGGAAGCCAGTGAAGCTGCTGTAGAATGGGTGGGATTTGGCAGATAGAGGGGGGGTTTTTGTGATAATACGGGCTGCAGCGTTTTGTACCAGTTGTAATTTATGAAGAGTTTTTTTTAGGGAGGCCAAACAGAAGGGAATTACAGTAATCTAAACGGGATGTGACTAAACTATGAACAAGAATGGCAGCTGAATGAGGTGTGAGGGAAGGACGTAAACGATTTATATTTCGAAGGTGGAAATAAGCAGATCGGGTGACATTATTAACATGTGCAGTGAATGAAAGGGTGCTGTCGAAGATGACCCCCAGACTCTTAACCTGAAGGGAGGGGGTAATGACAGAATCATCTGTAGGAATGGAAAAGCTATGTGATTATTTAAAGTAGATTGTGTACCTATAAGTAAAAGTTCAGTTTTTATTTCATTGACAAATGTCGTGAGCGCAGTATTACAAGTCGAGATCGCATTCATGTAATACGAGCATGTGAATCTCTGTGCTAGAGCGGCAATTTCCTCTGTTCGTTTACAAAACTTCTTGCGCGCCCTCAAATATACGCTGATCAAGTGCCGATTTTCTTGTGCGCTCTCAAATATATGCTGCTGAAGTGCGATTTAGTGCGTTTATTTAATGCCTCTAACATTTATTAGATTTGCTAGCAATATTTATGAATGTCTCCAATAGACATACTGAGTGGTATTAACGCGTCCTGAAGTAAAGTGAAACGGTTATAATCTCCAGCAAGATAAAGTCATTGTATGCAGACCTTTAACTATAAATAAAATATAATTATAGGAAGTGTATTCGTCATAACTGAAAGCTACGTCATGTTTGCTGGCCTCACACATCACGCACCTGTCAGTCATTCAGTTAGTCAGCATGTCGCCTTAAAGGGTTCAACAAATAACGCACAGCACTACTATGATTACAGAAAAGTTAGCGCTGGTATAATTAACTTACATTTTAATACGTTTTGGTGCGATTATAACCCGCTATTTAAAAAAAAAACAAAAAAAACGACTGAATGTTTTGAATGAGAAGCTGTAATGTAGCCGTGGCGGGATGAATTTTGGTCTGACGCCCGGGCATGGACGAATGAATGTAGCGGAAACCATGAATTTATTTATTAAACAGTCACATGCACAAATAAAGAGAGTTTTATAGGAAAATAGATCTGAGTGTCGCCTGCATATAGATTGAAGGAAACTTTATATTTATTAAAAATGGAAGCCAGGGGGATAATATATACTGGGTGAACAATACAGCCCAAAGGATTGATCCCTGTGGAATAGGGCTGTGCGATTTGGGGAAAATCTCTAATTGCGATTTTATTTAATAATTTTTTTATTGCGTTTTTGATTTGCAATTTCATTGTGTAGTCAAGCTTCAGCTCAATATTCTGTATCATAGCTTCTTACTACTAAAATGCAGTGTGTTAGTTAAAAAAGGAATTGAAAAGATAATAACTACTATACTTTTTAGCAAGACACTCCTCATATAGCCGCCTGTGGTGCTATTTTAGGTGCTGGTTGTTGTATTTCCTAGTGTAGGGCAACAATTCTGTGACAGCGCTTACAAATGACCTGTTTTTGTTCAGTGTCTGACTTTGAAACCAAAATATTCCCGTATTACCGGCATGCTGTTTCGCTTTGGTATGAATTTGTCTAATAATTCTTCAGAAGCGGTAGATGCCATCATTCCACTTTTTGCCGCGCTTTCCTGTTTGTTTGTTTTATAGTTAACACTCCACATAGTTCGGTCACGCAATTCTAAAAGGGCAGAACAAAAGTGTGCTTACTGAAATGGATAGTAAGACTGTCACACACAGATGGCAGTCAAACATTCGCTCTGGGTGAGGGAAATTATATAATGCATATATATTTCATATCGCAGCCTCTTGCCGTTAGCTAATTGCAATATTTCAAATTGCGATTCGATTTCGATTAATCACACAACCCTACTGTGGATCTTCACAGCTGAGAGGAATACTGGGTTAGGATTCTTGGCCAATGCACACACTAAAACATCTATTGGTTAGATAAGAAAGGAACCACTCTAATACTTCGCCATGAAGGCTGAATGTCTCTAGACGTGTCAACAGGACCTTGTGGTCAATCAGGTCAAAACCAGAACTTGAATCTAATAAGACTAATGCCATAGGTTACCCAGAATCAGTTTCTGTAAAAAATCTTGCTTAATACTTAAAAAAAATCTTTAGAAATAGAAAAATAATACATTTAAATCCTTGAGAAATATTGAAAAAAATGTACAAACTACAAAATTTCAACAATTTTACTTATTTTGTTTTTTCTTGATTTATTTATTTGTTTTGTTCTATTTTTATTTATTTATTTATTTATTTATTTATTTATACATGTATTTCCCTAACATGCATATTTAAACTACAAATTTTTGAATCGTTATCATAAGTTATTTTGTTAGATTAGCTGCAGATTTGCCTTCAGTGCTAATCTAATGTTATGCACAAATATACGATTGTAAAGCATCCTGTACAAAATATTAATTTAAAAGAGGAATTTGTGAGGGGTGTACTCATATATGATGAGCTCTGTATAAATATAAAAATATATAAAAATTGCCTATATAAGTTTTCTTAATTCAAGAAATCTTACCAGATTTAATTATTTTAGAGCACTGGCAGATAATTTGACTGGTTTTAGACTGTATCTTCGTTAGGCATGGGACAATAACTAATTTCAAGGTGTACCGCGCTTTAGTCAAGTCAAGGTTTTAAAACCGCTAACATTTTCTATTATATCGTTCCTAAAGTATATGGTTTTTTATGTGTTGTAAAGAAATCTGTGTTTTTGAAACTAATAAAGAGAGCAAACGTCAATGATTAATTTTAATAATTTAGCCAGGCATGTTTACTGTTCCAAAATATTATAAAAGTATCCTAAAATAAAATATATTGTGTTTAATGAGGGGAAAACGTTTAGTAATCACAAGGAAAATGTGATTTTTAATGAAAAAAAAAAAGCAGTAATCACAATACCGTCAAACCGAGAAACCATGATATTTTTATAAATGGTTATCATACCATCAAAAACGTTTACCCGCCCAATCTTCTTAAATCATTCATTTATAACTTGTATTTAGTTAGTTATTTTTTTTTGAGCTGGTTCTTTATCAAAGGCCTCTCAGTGAAGTGTATGCAATAATTCTGAAGATGGCCTATGGCCCGCTCTGGTGTTCTGAATCCGTGCACTTCCCTGTGCTGTGGCATAAGTGCCCTGCGTGAACACTCGGCCTCTCGAAGCTGAGGGGGATGAGTGCTGCTCTGAAGATCACAGCAGATGCCAGATCGTGACTGAGCACCGGCAGATTGTACTCATCACACCCTCCAGTTCAGGTGGAAGCTCTGTTGTGTTGGAGATCAGGTACAACGTGGAATATAAATAGCTAGCTGAACTGATATAAATAGCTATCTGAAACTGGCCTATGCGTACCAATAGGCGGTTACTTCCATAACTGCGTGGGTGTGTTTTTCTTTGGCAGACTTGTGTTTAAAGCATTTTAAAAGATGGCATATTTGGTGTTAATGCCAATGATGGCAGTTTAAAAAAACAACATGATTAGTCTAAGTGAAGATTAACCTTGTAAATGGGCCAATTGAATGAGTTCATATGGCTGTTTTGTAGGCTTGGAACACACTCTATGCAATTGGGAACGCAAAGCTAGATTTCACACACAGTTCTGGCAATGTGTATTCCGCGAGAGTGTAATTCTTTGCTACAGTAGCTACAAATAAAAATGGTGCAATAACAGACGGTAAAAGAATTCACTGTACATGGCGTTTACATCTACATTTTCAATCCATTTCATTGTAATTTTGCCTGACACAGTGCTATAAAATTGGAGCAAGCAAGTCAAAAGTAGCAAAATCACAATTTCTTCTAGGCTCTAGTTTTTGCTAGAAAACTGTTTAGTAATGAGTTTCCAAAACTTATAGCACATGCAAATATGGATTTGACTTAATTAATTGGGAATCGAGTCATTCATACACAAATGTTCTATGCGCTAGGGATGGGCAATACCGCAAAAAAGATTATCACAATGTAATGTTTCATATCATTCGGTCTCGATAATTATTGAATATTTTTCTCACAATCCATTTAGGAATATTACGATTTTTTATTTATTTAACCACTTATTTTTAATTTACCAACATTACTAAAAGGTAAATAGTTTTAATAGTTAAAAAAATTTCTTATGTCTTAGTGCTAAGTGTTAAAGAGACTCTTAAAATTGATAAATAAAATGTGCAATGGTAAAGTGTACATGCTGAACAAGCAAAGCAAACTTTAGGGTAGATCAATATCTGTAAGGTGTCAATGATAGTGATACATGTAATGGAGGCCACGGTCTCAGCAGACACATTTTAATAAAACTATAGTCCTTCATATCGAAACTTCATACCAAACTTTTTTTATCGTTATTGACGAAGGTGTTCGGTCCATAAACACCATTTCATTGGCCCAGCCCTACTATGCGCTCTTTGTTTCGAAAAAAGCAGGGAAGTACAAGTTTAAATAGTTGTGTATCAAATGGCACAATGCACACTATGCACTCAACCATTTAGTGTATGGGTTTAGTATGGGTTTAGTGTCATCCCATATGGAACACAACTGTTTTTTACTAAATTAAAGGCGACGGCAACATTTCCCAGCTTTTATTTTTTTAGAATAAAAAGATTATTTCAGTGTGAATGCAGTACTTGTACTATTCATACTCCAACATGGGGTAGAGTAGTGCATATGTATGCAATTTGGGACACCATTTTTTAAATTTATTTTTTACTTTTAACCTAAACATAGTTTTCTGATTAAGCCATAATGCACTTTCGTGTTTTGTTAATTTGACAGATATTTTGACAAAATAGCGCATACATAACACATACAGTGCTTACAACTGTCAACACTCCCAAAGATTCATGTCCTCTGCAGACTCGCAGAGACTACAAAGCAAAGTGAAAATAGACTTAAATAAAAAGGTAATGCAAAAACGCACACGATTAATGAAAACTTTAGAAAGAGAAAACGAAAAAATGCTAAATCCCAGACATTTTTTGGAATGGTCAGTCGCATTTTTAAGTCGCATTTTTAACTTAAAAATGCGACTGACCATTCCAAAAAATGTCTGGGATTTAGCATTTTTTCGTTTTCTCTTTCTAAAGTTTTCATTAATCGTGTGCGTTTTTGCATTACCTTTTTATTTAAGTCTATTTTCACTTTGCTTTGTAGTTAACTCTGCGAGAGCAAGAGAAACATTAAATAAAAGTTTCAGGAGTTAATTTGCTCTCTGTGAAATTCTTTTTGTTCTATTTTTATTGAGGTTTTATGCTTCTAATGAAGTAACGTTTAAACCCCTTGCAGCAAACCATCATAAACTCATATTGATGAGAAAATCATGATCAGCCAATTTAATTTCCTTTGCGCTTGTCCGTGTATGCACTGCTATACGAGTTCAGTATGTTCACTATGTTATCTAACTGCCCCCTGCTGGTCATGTTTTTCTTGTATTAGATAATTTTGTGCTGTACCGCGCAGTACTGCAGCATTATGTGTGGTTATGTTTATTCACTCACACATTCTATATTTAGAATAACTAATCTTTATTTAGTTATTTAATAAACGATAGTCTGAGAGATACTCTGAGTGAACGAAATAACATATTTGCTGGCTGCAAAATATTTGTACACCATAAGAAATGGTTAATCAACTAATTTACCTTATTTTTAACAATCTACTTTCTTTAATTCTTGTAATTATTATAATTTTTAGCACTGTTTATATCCTTTTTAACATCATATATTTCACATTTGCTGTATATTTGATTAATTTGATGATGTTAATGTATTACATACTCAATACATATTTAAAATGCTTTGGCAATACCGTACTAATTATATTTCTTTCCTAAGAAAGGTTTAATTATGAGGATTATTATAATATTTTCTACTGCTCCATTTTCAAACACAAATGAATGTATTTTTGTGTGTGATATATCATAAAGAGTTACTTCACTACAAAAATGAAAATTGTCTCTTTTTTAACTCACACTCCTGTTGTTTCAAAGATGTAGATGAACACAAAAGAATACAAAAGATCTTAGTTTCCAGGAAAGAAAAAGAAAGTCATTCAGAAACCTTTATGACACTTAAGATGGGTGTGTTTGTATGCGTGTTATGACTTTGTTGATGTATTGAACACCATTGACTTTCCTTGACATGATGCGTACAGTTTTAAGATAACTTAATAGATAACTTTTGTTAATATTAGAAGAAAGTAGTGCAGATTGAGAACCACACAAGTGTGATTTAATGTTGATATTGAAGAAATATCTAAAGAATATATTTATAAGACAATTGTAACCTTGTAATCGTCCACTTCCATAGTAGGATAAACAAATACTATGGAAGTCAATGTTAACAGTTTTCCAACATGCATGGAAATATCTTCTTTTGTGTTCAACAGAAGAAAGAAACCCCTAAAGGTTTGGAACAAGTCAATGGCGAGTAAACAAAATCTTATTTTTTTGGTGAACTATAACCCTTATGTGGTTTGTTACAGTCACATTAACGCAAGAGCTGTCTAAGTATGTACACTTGAACTGTTGTAGTGCTTTTTAGGCTCGGTATTTGCGTCTGCGCTGACGTACTTGCATAGAATTGTCTTTTTGACCTTCAAGAAACAGGAAGACCGAGATTCTGTTATTGTTTGTTTTTGGTGGACAATAGTACGAAGAGTCTTGAATCTGAGGTATGTGTTGGATTCAAGTCACAGTTTTGAGATGACGCTCCAGTTTAAACACAAATGTGCTGAATCATCAGGTAAAGAGGAATGTTTTAATCCGTTTAAATGATATTTACATATTTACATATATCCGTATGAATGCTATTTACATTCATCTAGCTTGTTTATCCTCTTTTTGCAGTCTTTATTTTGGGGCTGAACGATTTGGCAAAAAAAAATCTAGGTTTATTCATAAAGATTGACCGATTTCTAATGTTTTTTTTTTTTTAATTGTGCAACTAGTCAACTTAAAACATTACAATAACAAAACTGAAGTAACATTCTCTTTATAAGTAACTTGAAAAACCATCTGGTTAAGGAACATTGTATTTTTAATGGCCTTGCCATACATAAATTGGTCAACAAGGTGTAAATAAATGTAAAACAAATTCACGAGTTAAAAATCGTTGCAGAAAATTTGAATGAAATATCAAAGTAAATATTGTGCAATTTGATATAATCATTAAATACTTCTGTTCTGAATATATAGTAAGAAAATAGCCATTTAACCAAATAACCATAAACCATAACCATAAATAACTCCAAAAGTTTATAAATTTACAACAGTAAAAAAAAAAAAGACCATCGTGCAAACATTCATTTCACTTTCATTTGTAGAGCGCTTTTACAATGTAGATTGTGTCAAAGCAGCTTCACATGAAAGATCATAGTAAACTGAATCCATGTCAGTTCAGTTTTCAGTGTTTAAGTTCAGTTCAGTTGAGCTCAGTTCAGTGTGGTTTAGTAATCACTACTGAGAGTCCAAACGCTGAAGAGCAAATCCATCGATGCGCAGCTCCTCAGATCCCGAACTATGCAAGCCAGTGGCGACAGCAGCGAGGAAAAAACATAAAGCATGTTGTTGATAAGTCACATGTAGCTAGCTGTTCTTTACAGGTTTCTTGAGAGGAAGACCAGTCTGTCTACTGTTTCAGGCTTTAGAGATGCTCTTTGCGATCATTTGCTGGCTTTGCACCACTCTCTGTATCACACTGCCTGGGTTTCAACCATGATTTCAGCTAGGTCCGCTGCTGACTTAATGGGGCGGGTACTTTTACTTTTCACTACTACAGCTGCTCACTTTTGCTCGTGTTCAAACCAAACTAAGATCGGCGCAGTTTTTTACATGGCAGGTTTTTCGTCCTTCATACATGTTTTGAGTTTATCGATTTGAAAAGGGAATATGTCTTGACAGTCCACACAGACGTGACTTAGTCATTTGCAATCGTTTTGTTTTTAAAACACTAAAAATGAGTGAAAACTGCAGCAGATATTCTGACTCTGATTGGCTGTTGTCATTTTCTTATCTCAACTCTCGTCATTAGGGTTTGTTTTCAGCTCTTGGTTCACTTTTGCACCCCTCCAGCCAATAGCAGAACAGCAACTACTAGGGAGGCGGGGCTAAAGATAGTAAGGCCCTATTGGTCAAATTTATATAAAGAACCAATGCATACAATAAATGTAATTTATCACACTTGTATGCGATATGTATATTGCATACTATTATCACGATAATGATAATTTCGTGATATTTGGAGTAGCTCTAATAAATATACACATACCATTTTAAATTCACAAAGAAAAAAAAGTTCAGGTTTAAGTAGGGCTGGGCGGTATATTAAGTTCTGGGGATATATCGATATGATTCCCCAACGCGATGCGGGATTATACAATATCTTTCATATCGATATGGTTTGAGGCCACATGTGCGCATTCTGCGCGAAACAGACCACTCCTAGGTAGCACACGAGCTCAACTTGCACAAATGTACGCATTCGCAAATGAATGATTCACTTCTTGAGTCTTACAAAAGATTTGTTAAAAATGAATGAATCTTTCCAGAACGACTCATCACTACACGCAACATGGAGGAACACGCAGTGCCGGTGTTGTATCGAAATCTGACTCACCCTCGCGTACACACAGCGCCTGCAGCTGTCACAGCAATTTATCAGAAACCTTTTTTCGGTCATTTCTTCCGCAATTGACAGCAAGAACGAACATAGAAGCTTCTCAAGTTGACAAGCAGCACCTGAATGTGTTCAAAAGAATAAAAAAACGCCAAAATGGGATGAATTTATACCACATTTCGAAAGTGAAACCACCTCATATTCACTGATTATAAGTACATTATTTATTAAACGACTGTCTCTCCTTTAAATTTACGTTATAACACATTTAGCTCTGCAATTTGGTCTGTTATTGGATATTGACTTCATTTACGATTATATTCTAATCATTGTATTTATTTATTACAATTATTTATTGTATAATTATTTATTATTATTTATTGTATTTTGTACAAACGGTTGGTGGTTTAAATTATTATTAAAACTTAATAAAATAAAAATAAAATAAAAAACATGCATTTGTCTACCAAACATTTCTTTTTCTATTTTAATAATTCGTTATTAGCTACTCTTTCAACAAATAACAATATAAGAATGATAATTATAATGATGATAATTACAGGGAGGGAAACCCCTGTGTTTGAATTATATTTTGCTCAAAAATCGTTTAATAAAGCTTTAATAGAGGCTTTGACTCTCAAGTAACCAATTATGGGAAAATACCGGATATATATCGTATACCGTTATTACTCTTAAAAATACAGAGATATGGTTTTTTTGCCCATATCGCCCAACCCTAGGTTTTAGTACACTGCTGTTTTGTAAACAACCATAGTATTCTTTTAGCCCATAGCTCAAGTTGACATACTATTTTATAAAGGATTGTGCTTTCTCAGCCAATTTGTGTTCAACCTTTGTGCATATGAATCATGTCAATCATTAGACTTGCCACATTAGACATTAGCCACATGATCCAGAGGTCAAGCGAGTAGTGAACCAATACGATTGTGTGTGTTTTGGTCTGGAGCCTCTGTTGAGCCTTTCATTTGTGACTTCATTCAACAGGATATAGTTCTTTGAGAGGAACAAAAGAACAAGAGCTTGAACTCTATTGTAGATGAAAGGAATACTCCCGCAGAGCCAAGGGATATGAGAATGCCATCATAGTTGTTTGTCTTAATACCCATCCTCCTTTTTTTTCCCCCCTCACAGGATCGTCCCCGCTCATTCGATGGCTTCAACATGCATTCTCTGGAGAACTCTCTGATTGACATCATGAGGGCTGAGCAAGACACTCTGAAAGGTAAGATAAGAGTCCACCAAACAAGCTCGCATCTCAAAGTACTGTATTGATGGCCAGAAACCTTTGTACTATGGGCACCTAGATTCCTGCATCTGCTCACGTGGTTTGTTGAGTTGCTTTCCCTGTAATCAAATAAAAGCTGGAGCTGGCTTGGAATCCAGAAAGGGGTCATTCACACCGAATCGTTTTTTTAGCTTTCTTTTTCACTTCTTATTATATGTAAACATGCTAGATAGGGACATTCATTTGTTTTGCTTGTGTTTTTAGAAGAATCTCATTCATATCATATCAAATCTCATTAATATGACATGAAAGCTATAATTAAAGCTACGAAAAATCGCTGTAGCAGTTAATAAACACATTTTAGACACAATATCACCTGCTTTTATTTCACCTTCCATAGACTTTCATAGACTTTCTTGTGCGTTTTACAAACTCTGTTTTGTTACACTAGTACTTGTGTGTATTTACATGTCTAAAACATAAAATAAGCATTGGGCGGTTAATTTTTATTGATTAATCCCTGCATAATTGTGATAATATGACACGTCTTTCTCTGGCTCAGCGCGAGCTAGCGCAACAAAGCTCAGTTTGAAATTTTCACGTCGTGCTTGTCAATCTGGATAACAAGTAAACACCAGCACCAGGAACATTACGTTCCTCACTTTAAAACAGAACAAAAGTAGGATTCTGTAGTGATTTACCATACTATTGCTCCCTTCCTCCTCATTAAACACTCCAACATGTTTGCGTTTTAGGTGCTTGATCATTGCCATGATGCTTCCGTTATCACTTTTGCATTTTTGGCCGTCAACACACTTTTTTTTTTGTTTAATTAGTGTGAAATTCGCCTTCGACATGTATCTTTCCTCTAACGTTACCTCCACTCGTTTTTTTGCTCCATCCTGTTTATGAGGCGCCGAACTCTGCGCGAGAGAGGCAGAGTGCGTTCGCTCCACTCCACGCTCAACTAAAGTTTTTTTTTATAATTAAACGTTTCCACGTAATAACATCTCCAAATAACAAAACGTTTAACACAACGAATTGATTTTGTAATTCGTTGCCAATGGTTTTAGTAAACGATTTTTTTTAAACGAAAAAGGCTTGTTCTGAATATATTTCATAAGGGCTCATTCACATTGAACTCACCTTTGCTTGTAGTTCTAGACCTGTGAATATTTTAAGTTTACTCACTTCATTCGCGCATCAAATTTACTTCACAATAGATGTGGATTCACGTTGTGGGCGGGGCTTCTGTTTGCCCGGTGATTTTAGCTTCATTGCTAAATGTCTTACATGGAATTTTACATGGACCGCTGAATGTCTATTCACGTCTTTGCATTGACTTAACATGTAAATCACTCATGCTTGACGCTTCATCTGCATCTCGTGTGAACGCATCATAAAAACGCAGCAATGAATAAATGCCACGCAAATAAATGTCACGCTGAATAAATCATGAGGGTATCCGGACACAGCCACTTATTGTCCCACTGATTGTCCCACTTCCGAACTCCTCTGATTGGTCCACTGCTTTGGAACTGACCGTCATGAGTAGCACTACAGCTAGAAGTTAAAGTTCTTTTAACTTGACATGGAGGCTAAAAAAATTTGTCAAACGATGTAAAGGTGATTGTCACACACGTCCATCAAGTGCGTGTTTACATAGAATAACAATAGAAATGCTGTGCATATTAAAGGGAAAAAAAGTGTTTTGTGTGAACGACCTCTAACACTGCTGTTTTGTTTCTGAACGAATAGCCACTTCTCATCTATTGATCCGAATGGTTCTCTTTGCTTAACTATTACATTGCATGTCGATCCGGGCTGGTCAGCACAGATTCATTTCATTTTCCATGGTGGTCCTGATACTTGAGCTCTTTGGAATGTAATACAAATGCGCCAGTCAATGCCTTGGTAATGTGTAATGTAATGTGATCAGTGATTTAGATATTTTGTTTTTGGCACTCTATTTTACTCTGTTTACCTCATTAAATAACAGAAGAAAAAAATTAAGTAGCACACTTCTGCTTAGCTATGGAGAAACTGGTAGCCAGGCAACAGAGTGGCAACTTCATATGCACACACACACACACACACACACACACACACTCGACCAGCACAGTTGTCTTAATCTGCCTTAACTGTGTGTAGAATTCCAGGCTGAGAAATGTTAGTGAATCATACCATGCTGTGCCACGTTCACATGGAAATACATCTGGAACCATTACTGACTGTTCTTAGAACCATTCGCCTGATAGTGGAAAATCTGTTATTTATTGTGAGAGATTCACCATTTATAAACTGATGTTCACATTTTATCTTTAAAAGATGTATCATGATTATCTCAAATATACACTACCTGACCAAAGTCTTGTCGCATATTCGAGTTTTAGAAACAACAAAAAATAATTTGACTTCTAGTTGATCATTTGGCATCAGAAGTGGCTTATATGAAAGGCAAAAGCCTCTAGATTACACTTATTTTACCAAAATAAAATATGGTCATGCCTTGATTTTTAATTATTTAATTAGGACAGGAATGTCGGACTTTGCTTTGACAAAAGTCTTGTCACTTAACTGAAATAATGTACAGTATATAATATAAAGTCATGGTGCAGTGGGTAAATAATGAATATTGTGTATGTCTCCCATGAGCTTGGAGGACTGCATCCACACATCTCTGCAATGACTCAAATCACTTATTAATAAAGTCATCTGGATTGGCAAAGAAAGCGTTCTTGCAGGACTCCCAGAGTTCATCAAGATTCTTTGGATTAATCTTCAGTGCCTCCTCCTTCATCTTTTCCAGACATGCTCTATAATGTTCATTTCTGGTGACTGGGCTGGCCAATCCTGGAGCACCTTGGCCTTCTTTGCTTTCAGAAATGATTTTTCCACTTGATGTTGAGGCTGAAGTATGAGAAGGAGTGCTATCCTGCTGAAAAATTTGCCCTCTCCTGTGGTTTATAATGTAATGGGCAGCACAAATGCCTTGATACCTAAGGCTTTTGATGTTGCCATCCACTCTGCAGATCTCTCACATCCCCCCATACTGAATGGAACCCTAAACCATGATTTTTCCTTCACCAAACTTGACTGATTTCTATGAGAATCTTCAGGTTCCAATAGATCTTCTGCAGTATTTGTGATGATTGGGATGCAGATCAACAGAGGGTTAATCAGAGATATTGACCTTCTGCCACTTTTTCAAATGATAAAGATCAAGTTATTATTATTATTATTATTATTATTTGTTGCTCTTACAACTGGGATCAATGACAAGACTTTTTTTTCAGATAGTGTATAGGTGTGTAATTAAAATATACATATTTGCCTATGTTACACCTGATGTAAAATAGGCAAATACTTTTTCCCCCAATTTCTACATTTAATACATTTGATTTTGTTTTAAATGTAAAACACATTCTGTGTGAATGGCCTCTTGTAGGAGTGTAGATTTTGATGAAGCTGATCGTTGTCCCATTTTCCTGAAAGTTGGTCTGGCGTTGCATCACTTTTATATCCCCTTTTCATAGCAGCTGACAAATGATCGCTAGGCACCTCACCTGGAAGCCTCACCTTTGATAACGGTTATAAACACACACAAGCGACTATTAATGAACCCGTGATGCATTTATTAAAGGAGCAGAATGTAGATCCAATCTGTTTTTATGATCACTGCTGCTGGCTACAGGCACCTTTTATTTCCCAACTGAGGAGAGCAGATTTATAAAAGCCATTATTTTTGTACTTTTGTGCACCTTGTGTTTTCTTGCATAGTTTTGTAGATTTCTTTAACGTCACATGTTGTGTTAAAATTGTTTGGTGTGAGAGTGAGCAGCTGTAAAAAGCCACCCATTAGCGCTGAATCATTGCACACCCACACACACACACACTCGTACATGCAAACAGAGCAAGGCGAGAGATAAAGCTCTGTGTTGACCTACAAATAGCTGTGTCTGTGCAGCAGAGCTTAGCCAGAGCTCCTTCCACAGCAGTAACTCTGAAGCAACACTTGTTTTTACAGAACGCATCAGCCTGGGTTGGGGAACGTGGGGAATTGTTGACTTCATTATGCAAGCTCTTTTCAATTTGTAATCCGCAGCTCACATTAATATTTTTTAAGGAAACCATTACATTTTGGGATTTTTTATGTGCGGGATTATTATTTTTTTTTAATTAAGAACACTTGCAATAAGCCAATCGCTGCTGGACCCCAACACATTTGACCAAATGTACTCTTAATTTACATATCTGGTTTTATTGGAGTTGATTCATTAGTTAAATTTAGCTGATAAAAATATAAACGATTAAACATTATTAATATTTAGAGTGTATAAATTGTATAAATGTTTTAAAGTTTAACAAAGTTTGTTAGTCTGATTTAAAGGGGACCTATTATGCAAAAATCATATTTAATAGGAGGTTAAACACCGTTGCGTGGCAACAGTCTGTGAATATATCCAGCTTCTTTAACGGTAAACAATTATTAATTGTATTTATTATAATCACAGTTGTTAAAAACAGTCTGCAGAAACGGTTTGATTGACATTCTCCTTTTGTACGTGTCATCAGAGGGGGATGCCCCGCCCATTAGTGACCGTCTCTCTCTCTCTCACTAAAGCCTGGTTTATACTTCTGCGTCAAGTGATCAGCGTGACCCACGGCGCATGCAACGTGCATTCATAACTCTGTGCGCTTTTTCTGTTGCTCTGCAATAACACTTCCGAAATGCTAGTTGGCGTGAGGTGAGGTGTTTATGTTCCTCTGTGTCGAGTTTCTTCGCTGGTGTTTTGTTTTTTCTAAACGCTTCCTTAATGTACAAGTGTTACAAACTTGCTCATTTTGAGGCAGGAACCGGCGGACGTGCAACAACTTTAACCGTGAAGTAAACCCAAAACAAAACTTTCCATCCGGCGCTCCTTCACGGGACTCCACACTTGTAAACAATCACTCCATCGGGCTCGCGGGACTCTCGGTCCCACCCACACTCGTCAGTGCTACCAAGCCGACCAATCACAGAGCTTGAGATACGCGTCGTTGCGACGTGTAGTTATATTTTTTTGAGAGGTGCGCGTAAGCAACGGCCACGGCGAGGGCTATGCGCCCACGCCTAGGCCGCGCCGTAGCAGACGTGTGCTTGACGCAGAAGTATAAATCAGCCTTAAGGGCGCACTCACACTATGCTATCCGGACCGTGCTCAGACCCGTTTTCTGGATCATTTGAGAAGTGTGAGTGCCCTGAATCGGACTCGGGTGCGGTTCAGTTGGCCGGCCCTGGCCCGGTTTGAAGAGGTGTGCCAGAGCACGGTTCATTTGGGCTCAAAAACACTTAGGCTTGAGCCCGAAACTGAAGACAAGACATGACTTTTAAGGGACTGTTTCATATGGATTTATTAATCATTTATTTATTATTAATCATTATTTATTATTTATTAAACTAATAGTAGTTACTATTTACAAACGTACTATCTACAAAGTGTTGTAGATTGTTAAAGACGCAAACCCCTCACTGCACGACAGCTGCACCTTTAGCAAACCTCTTAATTCCTGCAGCACGAGGACTTTATGATTGTTTATGAGCGTCAAAAGTGGCTGATCTGTTCTGCGAAATATTTGACTGCGTGTCACTGCGTCTCAAACGACTAAAACGATTTAACTAAAGAAATCTCCACTGTGCTGAGCAAGAGCGCTTCTTAAACTGAACAGCACATCATCGATGACGCAAGCATGCTCAGGCTTGAATGCAATGTGAGTGCGGGCCATCGGGGGAGACGGGAGGGGGGACAAGCGTGCTTCGGCCCGGTTCAAGGTAACTGTACATAGTGTGAGTACGCCCTAAGATGTTAGTCTTGTCTTTGAATCTGCCACTATGCTGACACACAGGCGTCTGTAGCTCCGCCCTCTTTTGAAAAAGAGCACAATCTCATTTGAATTTAAAGCGACAGTCACCAAAACGGCACAATTAGGATCAAATCCTAAAAGTGTCAGTTTCAGAGTTATAAAACATTTTTTGTGGGGTATTTTGAACTGAAACTTCACATACACACTCTTGGGACATTAGAGACTTATTTTACATCTTGTAAAAAGGGGCATAATAAGTCCCCTTTAAATCAAATGTTTTTTTTCAAGATACAACCTGAAGTATTTGTAGATACCTCAAAAATACAGATGCAATGCATCAGTTCAGTGGTAAAGCAATCAGTTTATCAATATTAATAGATTTACACTGTTTATTTAATCTATTTTAACTCATAAACTGCAACAAAATATATTCCATGCACATTTATTGAACTGTAAAAATGGTTTCAAATAAGGAAGTGAGTAAATGAATAGAAAACAAAATAGATATATAGTGTACAAAAAATGCTGTTAAACGTATTAAAATACAAAGTGTTTTTGACAAATTCCTGTTAATGTGGTGTTCTATTTTAATGTACGTTTCTGTAATTTCTATTTATTTATTTCGTATCAGCTCCTATTGAAATATGAAGTTGTTATTGAACTTGTTATTATGTAATATGTTTTTATCTATGTTGATCTTGCCATGAAATAGCCATCAGTTGCTGATGGATAAATAAACAATAAAACATTTCGTGAGCGAGAGAAACAACAGCGTGTGAGAGAGAGCGGATAGTGGAGGTGGAGAAGACGAGATGCGAACCCACTGGTTCGTGTTTAGGAACTACAGTCAGTTAGGATAAACAAGTCGCGATGGAGGTGGTTTCAAAGCCACAGTCTTCAGCTCCAGTGTGGGAACGCTTTGGCTTTAAACTGAATGGGAAAGGAGAGCCTGTTAACGTGGACAAGCTGAAATGTTGAATTTGTTTCCGAACAGTGGCAACAAAAAAAGGCAACACAACTAATCTTAAATCATAACTAAAACATAATCACCCTATACGTTTTTTCAACATGGGAACAACAATATCAGTTTGTACTGAGGAAAGGTCTTCCAGACAGTTAATCATATCGGATGCATTTACCCGCCAGTGAAAATATAAACGTGACAGCGTGAAATGGCACACACTCACAGACAGGTAACTTGCTTAATAGCTAAAGGGATGCAGCCATTAAACACGCTCGAACCAGCATTGAAAAAAAAGAAAAATATACTGCAAACCTTTACCAAACAGTCCTGTCTCTGAATCTGCCTGATTATTTAAAAATGGCCTGTTCAGGCACCTGAGATGCTTTTAAAGTCTATTGTTGACCTAAACGTGTTGTTTAAATCTTTAATTTTTTTATCATTTATTTGTTTTGAGATTTTTTCATGTTTCAATTTGAAACGTCTAAATATTCTAAATAATATAAAATATGAAGCAGTGTTCCTGAATAATTACACTTATGTTGTAAACATTTTATTAGTTATAGAAGTTATAAAGTGGCAAAAATATAATTCATCGCAATTAATTTGGGTGCAATATTATGCAAATAAAATATAAAATATTTCCAAACCAGCAATTGCATCAGACTGCAGAGACAAAGCAGCACATTTACTAACAGCTTGAGCCCGTACAAATCCCTTTTTTGGCAATAAAATACTGTTCAGATTTACTGCATACGCAGTGAAACATTAGTGTGGAAAAGGTGTGGATACATCGATTTTTCAAGGTGACCTGATTTTTAGCTTTAAAACGAATCATGCAACATGACTTAATGTTTGCCATAGTCCGTTTACTGGTATATGTGGCAATATTTAGGACCCCATGTTGTTTTTCGCCCTGTTGTTAGTAGATTTCTACTCAAGCTTCTTGTTTGCTACCTAATTTGCGCTGTTTATGTGCTACATTAGACATTATGAAAAGGAGCTTCTGCATCTGTGATCTTTACAGTAATTTACACATTGTTAGTAGATCACTCAAAGCTTTCTATTACGTGCTCTTATGCTCTTGCCCTCTCGCTCTAATTTGCCATTTATTAAATCTTGTTATTTGGAGAGAAAAAAAAAGAAAAGTCTGTTTTTCAGCTGCTACCACTACTTTGGTGTTAAACTGTGACCTTGTTGCAGATGACATGGTAAATAAAGAAGAATTCTTTCATTTGGCAGAAATGCTAGACTTGTGTAAAGTGTTATAGGTTATAATAGTTTTATAGGTGTCCATTTTCTACGCTCCATAACAATACATTGTATTGTTTGTCATTTGATTTCATCAATGTATCTATCCATAATCCATATTGTTATATCCTTACTAATGAGTGACTTAGAGCTTTTGAATGATTTGAAAAATATGGCTTGTTTTTTAAATTTTTTTTAATAAATGCAATTATCATTGTCTCGCTGTATCATTTGCTTGTCAATTGTATCGTACTGTTCTTGTTTTCTCACAGCAAATAGCATTGTTCAGTGTAAATTTATTATCTTAATAATAGTAAAAAATCTCTCAATATTTTCAGTGTAAAATTACTATTTGTGCGTTCGCATCGAAGGAGGTGAGAGTGTCACAGTTCGCTCTGGCCGCCCTGGCGACAACGCTGTCTGCCTTTACAGCTCTGGCGGCGAGAGCATCAAAATTCGCTACATTGATCTCGTATTTAAAGGAGCCATTGCAGCATTATCAGCAAATCAGTTACATTGCTGCATAAAACGTGCTTTCAAACGTGAAATTGTTGCACGCTTTTCATCAAATTCATTTAGCAATGGAAGAACAAGTTGTTGTGTGTCGTGTGGCTTTGCTCCGCTTATCCAATATGTGTCCATATGTCTGAAATAATCTGAAGCAGCAGTACTATTTTGTGCCGTCACATGAAATTCCTGCTTTTTTAAAGAAAATAAACAAACATTAATGCACATTAGTAACTCGCCAGTAACTTTTTTTTAATGTACAGTTGAAGTCAGAATTATTAGCCCCCCCTTTGAATTTTTTTTCTTTTTTAAATATTTCCCAAATGATGTTTAACAGAGCAAGGAAATTTTCACAGGATGTCTGATAATGTTTTTTCTTCTATAGAAAGTCTTATTTGTTTTATTTCGGGTAGAATAAAAGCAGTTTTAATTTAAGAACTATTTTAAGATCAAAATTATTAGCCCCTTTAAGCTATTTTTTTCGATAGTCTACAGAACAAACCATCGTTATACAATAACTTGCTTAACTACCCTAACCTGCCTAGTTAACCTAATTAACCTAGTTAAGCCTTTAAATGTCACTTTAAGCTGTATAGAAGTGTCTTGAAAAATATCTAGTCAAATATTATTTACTTTCATCATGGCAAAGATAAAATAAATCAGTTATTAGAAATTAGTTATTAAAACTATTATGTTTAGAAATGTGTTGTTCTCTCCGTTAAACAGAAATTGGGGAAAAAAAATAAACAAGGGGGGCTAATAATTCTGACTTCAACTGTATGTCCCTGTAAGAAAACATTGTAAGTAATTGGAAATCCGGCGACTGCAATAATCAAATCATTGGAAACGACTGTGGTAAGAACCAAAGTTCACAGTGACTGTGTTCTCTGGACTTCTCTCAAGCGCTGGACTTCTACATTCCGATTGCTCGCTGCTGAACCGCGTCATAGCTCATTACCATAAAGTTGACTTGATTTCAACTCTCCTCGACGCCCACACCGGCAAAGACGCACCGCGCTGCTCCTCACCACTTATCGCCATCGGCTCCCATTGAAAATTAATTACGGCTACTTTCTCTCTGCGCTTTCGGTGTGAATGCACAGTATTTCACTTATTTTTAAGTCCAAAGAGAGAAGTGGACTATTGTTTGTTTTTTTTTTAATTGTTATTTTGTGCTGTATTAATTGTTTACTGAGCAGCAATAAATAACACTTTAAAATATAAGGAGTTTTCATGTGATTTACTAAAGTAGTAGTGTTTTTAAATGGATGAGTGCATAATAACCGTGACAACCAACCATGTTTATTCCTCAGACTATAATCATGCAATCAAAATCTATACTCATTAGCCGCGTTTCCACTATCGCGCCTAAAGCGAGCGAGCCAGGGCGAGCCAAGGCCAGTCGCGTTTCCACTATCACTTCCGGGGCTTAATCGGGCCAAAGCGGGGCTACCTTGGGGCCAGCGTCCGGCCTTTTTCGGCCCGCCGAATACCTTGGGCCAAGGAGGGCCAACTGGGGCTTCGGGGCGGGGTTACGTACAAAGGCGGAGTTTTCCTGTCAGGTAAAGAGGAGACAAGATGCTTTCTTCCCTTACATTTGTTTTGCTATCGCGCTTGATCAACTCACTAAGAAGAAGAAAAAATGGATAGCAGACAGTACTGGTCAGTTGAGGACACCAGGGCTCTTCTGAACATTTGGGCCGAGGAAAATGTTCAGAGGCAAATAGACGGCGTTTGCAGAAATGAGGACGCCGAACTCGAATGTCCTTATCCAGGGATCGCTGTCTGGCCTTACACCAACAAACCACAAACAGTAAAAAAGCAATCGCTTCAGTGTTCTCCATCTTCCTGCTCTCGTAGTGATGCCAGGTTGTGTTTGTGGTTATAATTTGAGTTTTTTGTTTCCGCTGAAGTGGGCGGGTTGTGTGACGGGTTGTGTGACGTTTGATTCGGGGGACGTTCTGGGGGCGGTGTTTGCGTGACGCGCTGCGAGCAACTAGCCCGACAGTGGAAACGCGACATGATTTCGGCCTCATTTCTCAACCTCCCGGGCTATTGGCCCGGCCTGGCCCGATTAAAGCCCTGGCTCGCACTGGCCCGATAGTGGTAATGCGGCTATTGCATCCATATTTCCAATCAGTTCTTTTTTTTTCACCCTTAAATATTTCACAGTAAAAATATATCACTCAAGTAAATATAAGCAAGCAAATGCCGTTTCATATGGGTTTTAAACTGAAACATTTGATATCACATGCTACACTTCAATATTTCGCATTTTCACACACTTTAACCGTGCTAAATGCGAAACTAAAAGCACTTAATCCACTGTTAGTTTGCGCAAAAGAACACAATCACCTCTTTCTTGAAAAGTTTCTTGAATTAAAGCTGCGCAACCACATACAAATTACTGTCATTTTATAACCAAATTAGGACATCCCTCAGGGTCAACTGCGACCTTGCAGACGCCACCCTAGTGTGGCAGAAATGACCAAACAAGAGACGGCCAAGAGAAGTAGTCCAGTGTACAAGTTGCTTTGAATAGCTTCCAGCATTGTCCTTTTGCCTGTAAAAGAGCTCTCTGTTCTTGCTACTGCAACAAAATGGTGTGCTGGCCCTGGCCGCCAGACCGCTCTCACAGTGAACAGTAGAAAGGAGGAGGCTGCCAGAGCCATTTGAACACCAGCGAGAAACGCTCCATACCAGCCATGATGTTTCCTCTTATTCTTCCACTACTAGAGGCTAAATGAGAATGAATGCCAGTTCAGCGTGAGAATGAATGTGATCTATATCCTGTTGAGTATTGTGATATGTCTGGAATGTGTTTTGATTTGTAATAGGGCTGAGTGATATTAGAAAAAAATAGGTATATATTGTGACTGTATATAGT
Source organism: Danio aesculapii (assembly GCF_903798145.1). Taxonomy (NCBI): domain Eukaryota; kingdom Metazoa; phylum Chordata; class Actinopteri; order Cypriniformes; family Danionidae; genus Danio; species Danio aesculapii. The sequence goes on from NC_079455.1 coordinate 5,236,195, forward strand.
TGAAGTCAAAATTATTAGTCCTTTTTTTTCCAAATATTTTCCAAATTATGCTTAACAGAGAAGAAAAATTTTCACAGTATGTCTCATAATAATTTTTCTTCTGGACAAAGTCTTATTTGTTTTATTTCAGCTAGAATAAAAGCAATTTTAAAAATAATTTTAAGGTCAATAGTATTAGCCTTAAGCAATATTTTTTTTCAGATTGTCTACAGCAAGGGTTCCCAAGCTTATCAGCTCACGACCCACAAAATAACCAATTCCAATGACTTGTGACCCCCTTGAAGGTGGTTATAAAAATACAAACATGCACACCAGTAAGAACTATATAAACAAGCTCAGTGTTGGGGGTAACAGATTATAAGTAATGCGCGTTACGTAATAATACTTCTCCAAAGTAACGAGTAAAGTAACGCATTTTTAAAAATAAGTCATATTATTTGAGTAAGTAATGCGCGTTACGTAATAATACTTCTCCAAAGTAACGCATTTTAAAAATAAGTCATATTATTTGAGTAAGTAATGCGCGTTACGTAATAATACTTCTCCAAAGTAACGAGTAAAGTAACGCATTTTAAAAATAAGTCATATTATTTGAGTTACTTAAAAAAAAATTTAACCCAAGTTACTTTTTACCTTGTTTAATTGCCTTTTACAAAATGTATTGCGGAATAAAAATGACCTTAGTCAGATCGAATTATACACTCAGTGAGAGGGAATAGACAGTCGCACTCATCGTCATCATCAGGTCTTTTTCACAGCAGATGAGTCCGTGTACTGTTCTAGTAACTGAATAACTCCGCATATTGGTTTATTTCGAGTCACAGGGCATATCTGGTATGTTAGTACTGAAGACGCAAACCATTTCACGACAACTACGTTCAATTTAATGAACTAGTTCGACCGGTTCACTTAGAAGATCCGGTTAAACAAACAATTCATTCACGAATCGCCCATTATGATTACAGACAGTCAGAAACAAAAACAATGGCAGGCCAGAGACTTACATATTTGCAATGGATTCTTGTTATTTTGAACTCATCTAAGATAACAAATGGATTTATCATTAAGTGTAGATTATGTGTAAGTAAAACTCTTGACAACTGTAAGAAACACGACGTCAAGGAAAAAAAAAAAAAAAAACAACTGGATGCAAAGCACTGCACCTCCAGCTAAACAACAAACGATTGACATCAGTTCACGTTCTCCAGGTAAAACAATTAATTCGACTAAGATGAAAAAAAAAAGTTATTGCTTTTGTTGTTGAGGAGATGCAGCCACTGGCTACTGTAGAAGCGACTATGTTTTGTAATATAGTAAGATTTTTTCTCTTTTGGGAAACGATTTACACATTCGTTAAGGCCAGGTGAAGCAATTTATTCAATGTTTAAAGCTCAAATATTTATTTTGATTGATTTATTTTTTATCATCTTACTGTTTATTTTATTAATAAACATTTTAAAGGTTTAAAATCTGTTTTTGCCCTAATATAAATTATTTCTTGTTAGTACTCTTAGGCTTTCTTGCAATTTTTATCTCAATAAACAGTGAATTTACTTAACTAATAACACAAAACATTCAAAAGTAGCAAACACATTACATGCTTTCAATAATCTTTATATACAGCATGTGTAGCTCTGGTCTCAGAAAGTTCTTAAAATATAATTCTATTCTACATTTTCCAAAAATGAAACTGACCTGTAATGTGGACTGTAGGTTTACGAGACTTGCATTAGTCTTTACTGAGTGCTGTTTATATGACAACATGTAAATCAAGAGGCGTACTTTTATAAACTGCATTCCATTAGCATTGTTTTACAAATAAAATGTGACTGGTTGTAGATTAACAACATACTGTATAATTGTCTGAATCGGCTTTGCTTTATTTCATCTTTTCAAAGTGATTCTTTAATTACGGTGTACATAAAAACAAAACTGAACTTATAGTTTCCATACAACTGCGTTCATAATCTTGTGACCAGGAAACCTGTTATTCTACTATCTAAATCACTCTTGAATGCAAGTGTGCTTTGTGTAGTTTCAACCATGCAGTTGATCATTTTATGTCCTCTTCTCTCTCAAAGGTCGCCTCGGATTCACCCATCCAGGAGGAGACAGCCCCTTGCCCATAAATGGTTTGTACATGTATTTTATTGGTTTTAGTGTGCTAGTGGCTGAGCAGGCCGACTGGCTGTTGAAATAACCAGCAAGACGAACTGTGTGTTTTTGTGCCTAGGACTAGCACTAAAATAGATTTAGTTCAGGGCACTTTGTCTCACTGGTTTGTTTTGTCCTTATTAGTACATGTCAAGACATGCCCTTTTAGCTGAAACAATCTATTTTAATGTCAAATATTTATAATTTCCCCATTTTCAAGTAAGTAGTAGTTAGTGCAAGGGTTTTGAATATGACATATATGCTTTAGATTAGTAAAAAAGATATTTCTATATTGATATATTGATTTATTGACTCATGGAAAAGTAAATGGGTCAAAGACAACATTTTGGTGTCCACATCAAATCAATGTGCAAATAATTTTATTTAATTATGTAAAAAAAAAAAAAAAAATAATATATATGTGTATATATATATATAATATGTATATATATATATAATATGTATGTATATATATATATATATATATATATATATATATATATATATATATATATATATATATATATATATATATATAGTTTCATATATATATATATATATATACATATATATATATATATATATATATATATATATATATATATATATATACATATATATATACATATATAGTTTCATATATATATAGTTTCAGTTTAACCATAATGAAGTGAAAGTTTATCAATTGCTTGTGTTTTTAGGGTCAGCGTAAATTATCTTAAACATGTTTAAAATTTTGGGCACCAGGAATTATTATGTTTGTAGCTTAAACATAGATTATTTGTATATAATTATTAAAACAATGAAGAATATATGTAAATATATATATATATATATATATATATATATATATATATATATATATATATATATATATATAACAAGTTGAAGGCAGAATTATTAGCCCCCCTTTGATTTTAATTTTTTTTTCTTCTTCTTTTTTTTATATTTCCCAAATGATGTATAACAGAGCAAGGAAATTTTCACAGTATTTCTGATAATATTTTTTCCTCTGGAGAAAGTCTTATTTGTTTTATTTCGGCTAGAAAAAAAGCAGTTTTAAATTGTTTAAATCCATTTTAAGGTCAAAATTATTAGTCTCTTTAAGCTGTATTTTGTTTCGATAGCCTACAGAACAAACCATGGTTATACAATAACTTGCCTAATTACCCTAACCTGCCTAGTTAACCTAATTAACCTAGTTAAGCCTTTAAATGTCACTTTAAGCTGTATAGAAGTGTCTTGAAAAATATCTAGTCAAATATTATTTACTGTCATCATGGCAAAGATAAAATAAATCAGTTATTAGAAATGAGTTATTAAAATTAGAAATGTTTTGAAAAAAATCTCTCCGTTAAACTGAATTTGGAGAAAAAATAAACAGGGGGGCTAATAATTCAGGAGGTTTATTAATTCGGACTTCAACTGTATATTTTATTTGTTACATTTATTATTTTATATTATATATGTAATTTTATTTGTATTATTTCAGGGTGCTCACGGGGTCTTAATGTCTTAAATCTCAAAATCCAAATTTTAGGTCTTAAAATGTTTTGAGTTTACTGAAATATTGTATTTACTGCTGAGGACACCGATCTGGACAGATTGTTGTGCATGCAGTTTGTTTGTTATAGCTTTTAAAAATTTGTTCATTTTTTAAAAAAAGTTTTAAGTGTTTAAGTGTTATTTATATTGAAAAAAAAATGTATAGATAAGTAAAGCTTGCTTGTTTTTACACAATAGTTAAATTATATAGCTAAGAATTATCTATAATATTGTTTTATTATTAAATTATTATTGTATTAAATTGTGTGTTTTTTTTTTGTTGTTTTTTTGAAAAGGCAAATAAAACTTTAATCTGGGCCATTTTAAAATTCCTTAGCGTTTAGCCCTTTATGAGTCTAAAATTTCATTCCTAATGGTCTTAAAAATGTCTTAAAGTCTTAAATTTAAGTCTTTAAAATGAAACCTGTAGAAACCTTCTTTTTGTATTTATTTATTTTATATAAAAAATGTATTATTATTTGTGTGCATAAAGAGGGCATAAAATGTTTACGTTAGGGTTTTGAAATAAATACTGTATATATACAAAATTTAGAGGTCACATTTAATTTATATTGATTTATATTTAAACAATTTTCTTTATGAACATTTGGTAAAACCAAGGATATTGGCAAAGTAAATCAACAAGTCTTTAAAATAAATGTATTGTTAAACGATTCCTGCTATCAATTCTGTTATGGATTTTTAAAATTGTAGCAGTGGAAAATAAAGAATTGTACATTTCTGGTGTGTAGTCATTTAGTGAACGACAAATTAATTTAAATGCTTAATGTATAATTTTTTTATTTATGCCTAAATGCATGCATGTCTCGAAAGATTGGATGAGTGTATTTTCTGACAGCCAAATCCATCTAGAAGTTTAGTTACACTGCTTTGTGGCTTGTTAACAGTGTTTAAGCTTTCGTCAACCAACTAATGTACCTGATGTGCAAACTGTACTATTTGGGGATATTGGTTTTGCTCATTCAAATTAAGGGAAATAAAATATCCAAAGGGACACATTTTCTTTAAATGCCTCAAAATGTGAGTCCGATTCAGTACTAAAGCTCAGTTCCGCTGTTTATTTATATGGTTTAGTTCATTTTGATTGGGAATGTGTTACTTCATTTGTGAACATCTTATTTTTACATGCAGCAAGGAATTATGGGAGGCGACGAGGTAAAGAACTTTTAACAAATCAAAAATGAGAAAAAGTATCGTAATTAAAAAGAAAAAAATCATCATAATAATTACAAATGAAATGATCCAGCATCTGCATGAAATGTTCTGGGGCATTGTTGATTGTTTGCATGCACATACGAAGCCTTCATTTTCATTCGTCTATCTGTTGTGTGCCTCTTTCCTGCTATAGTCCAGATTTTTATTTGTAATTTTTTTTGGTGAAGAGTAAATGTGATTGGGCCTTTTCTGTGGTCTGTGCAATCGCACGCACGCACACACACATATACATGCAGCACATATTCAGGCCACAGTTGTGTGACTAACTCCCTTGCATAAAGTTGTGTAAAGCAGCTCAGGTTTGTGTTCTGTCACGTCAGGGAGAAATTTGCTGGAGTGGCTTTAGCCAGAGTGCTAATGCTGCATCCTGTGTCAATACTGAAGCTTTAAGCCAGAGCTACATATCCACATGCTGGACGTTAGCACTTACCTTAAATATATTTTTCTCTCCTATAACCTAATATATAACCTAGTTAAAAAACAAAACAAAAAAAAACTGTGTTTTCAGTAATCTACCAGTGCAGTAAACAAAATAAAACTATTTAAGATTATTTCACTTACTGCAATGGCAGATTATATTGCATGTTAATTTTGACTGACTATTTCTAAAAACAAACATTTGTTATTATCTAAAATAAATGTTTTGATTAAAATTGTTTTGATATTTGGACTAGAAACAAGACAAACTCTAAATCAGGTCGCACACCGGAAGCACCGCTTGGCGCCGCGCTGCGGCACGCACATTACAGTTAAAAGTATCACACACCAGATGCACACATTCGCATGATATTTAACATGAAACTATTCAGATGGCGCTCTGTGGCGCGGCAGAGAAATGAACAGTGTCCTGAGTCGTGGCTGGGCCGGTGTGTGTACCCTGATAGAAACCTATGTTTAGAATTCTGAAATGTATGGCGCTGTGTGGCTCTAGGCGGCGCTTCTGGTGTGCGACCTACTTAATGGTGTGTTCACACCAGATGCGGATGAAGCTTTAAGCTCAAGTGATTTACATGTAAAGTTAATACAAAGACACATAGACATCCTGCGGCACTATTCTCAGACTCAACGGCTCTTATTCAATTTGAGCGATTTGCGTGAAACTCTTAATACACGCTGCTTCATTCGCGCGAATTGCGTCATTGCGCTCGAGTTGGAAAATCTGAACATTGGCGCTGCATTAACCAATCAGGAGCTTGATGTTGTAGGGGCGTGATCATGACGTAGCACCTGTTGTTGGTGTTCCGAGAGGAAATCCTTCTGCCAACATGGAAAATAGCTCATCAAACTGGGCTCGGCTTAGTTGGAAACACCGCTGGAAACTTCCATCATCCGGGTATAGTTTCTGGAGGAGTTGATGAACTCGCAGAGCTGGGTGCACCTCTGAAAAGATCTAGTGGACTCGGACATGGTGCCGAATCTACGCTGCTTTTCAGTCATTCTAAATCACAGCACAGCTAATCTCTCTGGATATTGTTATCCATTTAGCAACAAAGTTGAGTCACCAGGCAGACAAAAGCCCTGCCCATGACGTGTTGATTGTGAAGCAAATTTAATGTGCAATTGAAGCGAATTTGAGGTGAGAGAACTCAATGTTTATGCGTGTATTTACGCGGTTTATGCGTTTAAATCGAATTAGCGTGATTAATTTACTCAAGCCGCGTCTGGTGTGAACGCAGCATAAGTAAGGATCATATTTTTTAGCAGTTTGAGAATGATTTCTAAAGGATTATGTGACACAGAAGACTAGTGTAATATATTGCTCAACATTTTTAGATTTGCTATCACCGAAATAAACAGCATTATAACGTATACAAGATATGGATATGTAGTCAATAGTCTACTGGGTAAATGTGCCAACACGTAACTCTGAGGTGCTCAGGGTGACCAGAGGTCAAGTCCCGGCTCGAGGTCCTTTGGCGATCCTTCCCCTTTCGCTCTGCTCCCAATGATTTCCTGTCTATAATCTCCACTGTCCTATCCTAAAAATAAGTATATAAAAAATAAATAGGAGACTTCTTTTAAAAAGAAATGACAATAACAAAAGCCCACATTTTTAATCGGTGTACACATTCATCCTTTTAACTAGAGCTGCACGAAATTGGAAAATTTTGACATTGTGAATTTTTGTTTTTTTGAGATTATATATTACGAAATGAATACAATTTCATGAGATAACTTGAATATTTCTATTTGGAAAGAATAAAACATAATCAAGCTACAAGCATAGATGAAATAAACAGTGTTTTATGGTTTTCGGAGGAGTCTAGCAGTATTCAGGTACAGTAATTGAATAATCAAATGTAAAATAATACTACATAGTCTTCATTGTATGAATAATTCAATAAAATCAATCATTATTAAAGGTCCTGTGAAATTAAAATAAAAACTGCATGTTAGTTTCAGTCTGTTACTGTAGTTTTAAGGATATCTACTAGCTAGTGTGCTAGTATGGACGTAGTATCCGTGACGTCACTCAGCTTTCTGTAGAGCGCAAATGAAGCTACAAGTGGGCGTGGCCAACCATCGCCATTTTGTTCAGACCTCATCGCACTGACCGTGGGTAACCTAAAAAGGGCAAAGAGGCGGAGCATGAGTGGAGTTACAGATGCCTGATAGCATTTTGCTTAGATTATCAAGGCCACTTGAATGGTTTGTGCACACAGCATGCCATGTTATATAATTTTAGGAAATAATTCCAAAAGGCAACTGACTGTGTAAAGCCACATGAAACAAAAAAAAATATGATATACATGCCGAGTTCAGCGGCTAATCAGCCGGAATCAGCTGAGGTAAAGTGGCGCCGTCCACCAAGACCTAGCTACCACTCAAGTGGCCACACCTTTTAATTATGCAGACTCAATATAACTTAATATAAATGAAACGGATGTGTTATTAAAATATTCACCCCCTCACAGTTGTCATGAAAAGTAATATTAGCTGTAAACACAAATCGCTTTTGTACCAGGCTGTAAACACCTTTTTTTTTCTGCTGTAAAATTGGCCATTTTTAACATTCGGGTCAATAGAAATGTGCTCTAGAGTGGAGCCAGGACTAGCAGAATTTCGATGAATTGCAGATTTAGTTACTTCCGTATTAGCTTCATGAGTGGGAGGTTGCCGCTTGGTCAAAATAGTGACAATTTTCGTTTAGAAAAAATAAAACTGAAATAAACAACACAAGCTTGCTGTTTCTGCCTAAATGGACTGACAATTCATACTTTAGTTTACATCAAATCTTGACCAATCAAATGCTCTCTAATATCTGCCATGCCCCGCCCCCTTCAAGACTCTTCTCATTTAATGTGCGCTATCTCAACCACTTTCACTGACAAAATGCTACTGGCTGTTTTTTTTAAAAGGGGAGGAGCTATACTATATGTCCCACCCTCTCTTCATTATTTAGTTGAAATTATATCAAACATCTAATCAAAAGTGCATATTTCAAAGCATTTCATGGGACCTTTAAAGTACAGTTTCTTATGCCTGAATGCATTTAAAATCCTTATACGTCCTCATTGCAATATCGATGCTGAAACGATATATTGTGCGGCCCTACAGTTAACACAACTCTCTGTGTAGAATATGATAATAACCTGCTTCATCTTCGGACCAAAACTGTGGGCTATAATTTGTTTGATTTACAAGACCACAGTAGCCATAATTCCGAAATCCCAAGCAATCATAATTGCACGACCGAGATGATGCAATCTTAGTGTTTTCTTGGGCTCAGAATAATCCATCAGTGTAATTCATTTTCCTCTGTGGTGCAGGGATGTAGTATAAACAGCGATACGCAGATCATAATCTCCACCTTCTCCCTGTACCTCAGGACACTCTTCCCTGTTCCCGATGGAAGATGGCTTCCCGGATGAAGAGCGGGCCGATCAGAGCCTGCCAGGCCTCAGCTCCCCTCACTGCTTCCCACACCAGAATGGAGAGCGGGTGGAGCGCTACTCTCGCAAAGTGTTTGTGGGTGGCCTTCCTCCTGACATCGATGAAGGTATCAAGGACGTTTAGAATGCTTCAACTTTGGCCTGTCACGATAAGGAATTGTTGTTGTGCGACATACTCTCCCAGAAATTGTTACGATAAACGATATTATTGTCAGTTTGAGATCATTTGATGCCATTGATTATTTAATGATTATACGACAGCATAATAATGCAAATACCCATAAACACTTTCAAATACTTAGCATTCTTAAGGTTATTTAGATTGTATAATTTGATGTTAATGTCCTATTGTATATACAGTACTATTAAATATCCCATTAGGTAAATGCCCAATTATAAACATTGACACCGGTGAGGTAGAATGTAAATGTCATTGTAAAGTGACTTTAACGTTATTTGTAAAAATATATTGCAATGCCAACAAATGTTTAGGTCATCTCCAGGTACTGCATTATATATCGATATATTAATTATTGTGACAGGCCTACCTCGACTCTGCTGCTGTGCAGTTTCGTGCAAATGTCAACCTTGCCATGAAAAACAGAAAGTTTTCACCAAAACAGCAAAACCATTTCTAATAGGGATGCTCATAATAACCGATTAATCGTTAACCGGAAAGGTGCGTTTTTAACTGATTAATGGTATCAGTTAAATAATTGTAAAATATTATTATTTTTTAAGTTTTGCTGCATAAACGTGTAACAAATATTTGTTAACTCACGGGACAGTAACAAGTGCAACCACACGTGCCTACAGCATACTTGCCAACATTCAGATCTAAAAATCCGGGAGATTTTATCCGGGGGTGCGCGCAAAGTGAAAAGGGGGGGAGGGGGGTGTTGGGGTGCGCGGTGGGGGTGGAATTCCGGGAGTTTTCCGGGAGACGGAACAATACGGGAGATGGGCGGGAGATGGGTCTAAAATACGAGAGACTCACGGAAAAATTGGAGTGTTGGCAAGTACGGCCTGCAGACGTATTTTGCCGAAGAAGGATATTGCTGGTCACAGTTTGACATAGACGAGTTGATGCCAAACCAGCGCTGATGCTGATTGCCTCTGTCCTGGATCCGCGTCACTAATGCATCCGTTTTTGGAGAAAGACCCGCAAAATAAAGCTTTCTGAAATGTGCTCTCCTTTGGAAACAAGCTGGCCACAAGTCGGAGCATCTGGGTTTACTCTCCATCAGAGCGCGCTCCGGCACCGCTCATAAACACTATAGTTTTGATGATTTAGTGTGCAACCAACAAACAAAAAATACAGTAATTAATAGTTCTTATAAAATATACATTTTTAAAATAGCCTACATAATCTACGAATCAAACAAATCCAATGATTTTCTTGATTTTATTTTTATTTATTTATTTTTTTTTCATAATAATAACTCCGCACCAAACTGAGGCTTTCATTTTATGTTTATTTATCTTATAAACTTGTATGCAAGTTAATGCAATATCATATATAAACAACAAAACTTATATGCTATAGTAGCCTATACGATTACAAAATTATCTGTAATCACACAGCGTGCACGCACATGAATTGCGAGTGAGACGGAGAAAAAAAACCCACACAAGCTCTAAGGTAAAATCAGATGCTCAAGACGTAATCTTTAAACTTAGACACAAAATAGACACATAATTTTTTTTTATTAAATAATAACTTAATATTAATCTGCCCAATTAACCGTTAATATTCGGTTAACGAACGGTGGTTGTCAGTTGGCAAAATGAACTGAAATGAGCATCCCTGAAATCCCTGAAGTGTTTTTGTGTAGGTTTTTTCTGTTTCATATCTATAATGAAGCTTTTCCCTCATAAATGTAAAAATTCTGTTTTTGTTCTATTGTTAGCCAACCCTTATCCTGTCGATTTAGCATTATTGTTTCTTGTGCCGTTTTATTCACAGAATTTCTACAAAGTATGTTGTATACTGCAAACTTGCATGCGTTTTTGTCACATCTATAATGCATATTTACTTTCCTCATTTAAAATATAAAATATGTTTACAGATTGATCCCTTAAATCTGTGGTTGGTAGTTTTGGAAAATATTAACTTAATGTTTAAATATAATGTGAACATGTACTTTGTCTGAATTTTTGATTTGAGGTTGTACTGCGAATGTCACACCCATCATGCTTGATTTGCTCTGCTTCTAAAAACAAAAACAACTTTCAAGGTTTGTTGTTGTTGGCTTTAAACCTGTTTTCGCGCTAGCTCCGTGCTCTTAACCTGCAACATTATCTTTCCTAGATGAGATAACCGCTAGTTTTCGCCGCTTTGGACACCTGTTTGTGGATTGGCCTCACAAAGCGGAGAGCAAGTCATACTTTCCCCCGAAAGGTGAGCAAAGAGTTTGGCACTGGCAGGTTGTCCACAGGGTATTAAAAATGTTCAAATTGTCTACCCTTTCGTTATGTTCGGTATTTACTTTCAGTATAACTAGCTTTGATTGCAAAGCTATGACACCAGAAACAAGACAAAAACTAAAGTAAATAATGGAAGGGACAATTTATTTGACCAGTTTCAGAGTGATTTCTGAAGGATCATATGACAATGAAGATTAGAGTAATATAGCTCAACATTCAGCTCTGTTATCACAGAAATAAACAGTATTAAAATATATATAAGATATGTATAGAGTTTGGCACTGGTATAGTGTCCGCAGGGTCTTAAAAACGTCTGAACTCTTGTGTACTGTTCAAATCGACTACCCTTTCATTATGTTTGTGGCTGTTTTAGCCCCATTGACCTCCATTAAAACCAAATTTTTTAATTGCAAAGACATGACGCCTAGAAACAAGACAAAAACTAACACCAACAAAACCAAAAACTTAACACCAAGACTAAAACAAGACACCAAATAATCCTGCATTCTTGATTGTTGGTGGTTTACCCTTTTAGGAAGAGGTAAATTTTGTAATTTTTACAGTTGATCATCCGTTGGCAGCATTATTCCTTTAGATAGGCATGGGCAAAAAAATGTCTGCCTTATATATGGAGTTCTGTGGAGTAAAACAGCATATTATAGTGCGTGTATGTAAATATACTTACTATGTTTGCTATGTTCTGAGATCTGAGCTGCTTATTTTTTCAGATATATCATGGTAAGTGTGCAAAGATTTCTCACACACGCTGTACTTCAAATAAAAGCTCGAAACTAAGCTTTTTTTGCACTGTAACTGATGATCAACAGTAAAAATTTTGCAACAAATTTTGCCTCTTCCCAACAGGGAAAACCACCAACATCAAGAACGCATGACTATTTGGTGCCAAGGCTTTGCAATCAAAAAATGTCATTGTAATGGAGGTCAATGGGGCTAAAACAGCAGCAAACATAGCAAAAAGGGTAGTCAGTTTACCCAGAGTGTGTTGAATTTCAAATTGAATTGTATTGAATTTCAAAATTACAAAGCATTTTTCCAAAATGTGACAAAAGAGGATTCCACCAAAAATCATTCCATTTGCTGAAACAGAGACAGTTGTGGCCAAATTAAGCCTCAAAACCCCTCAAGTATGAATGAAAGCATCCCCAACAGCAGGTTAAATTAAGAAAATAAAAATAAACAAGGTAATTAAAAAAATTCACTTAAATATTGTGTTGTGGATTTTTAATCATTTTAAAAAGGTCTTAATTGTCTTATGCCTGTTTAAAGCTACCCAGTAGGGCATATGAGAAATGGTCGTGCCCAACTGAGCCAGGTTTCTCTCTAGGTTTTTTTTTTCCTTCACTTTCGCCCATTGGTGAAGTTTTTTTCCTCGCCACTGGCTTGCAAAATTCGGGACTTTTAGAGCTGCGCATTGATGGATTACTCTTCAGTGTTTGGAGTGAATATTAAAACACATTGAACTGAACTAAACTGAACTGAACTTAAACTGAAAACTGAACTACCCTGTTTTAATTCACTATAATCTTCTATGTGAAGCTGCTTTGACACAATCTACATTGTAAAAGCGCTATAGAAATAAAGATGAATTGAACTGAATTGAATAGGGCCAATCACCAACAATACATCTCAATATAACATTACAACAACTCTGTTGACCAATTTGGTCTAATTTTCTTTCACGCAATCGCATTTGTTAACAGTTGTGTTTACAGATACCTGGTTAGGACACTGACCTGGGGTCCATACATTTAATTTTAGTTTTAAAATTTGTCCTTTTTATGTAATATTTAGTATTGTTGAAACAAAGTGGATGAATGCATTAGAGTTTGCTTGTTTTGACACATTTAAAATAGGTGGCTAAGAAATAACTAGTAACAGTTATTCACATTTGATTTCACATTTAGAGAAACTCCTTAGCCTTTAGTCCTGTGTAAGTCTGAAATTTAATTCAGAAAGTCTTACATTTGACTTGGTGAAACCCTGACACTAGATCACTGTATAAAAGCTTTCTTTCTCAGGGATCGAGCATAAGAGAAACATTCATTTTTATAATAAGCAGATAATGATATATATTTGTGGCTTACGTGATTGCTATGACAGCACTTGTTTACTGAACTGAAGGGATCATTTTGTCATCATTTACCTCAAGTTTTCAACCCACAAGACTTCCGTTGGTCTGTGGAACACAAGAGTGTGTTTTTGAGGAAACCAGAGATATTTCTGTCTCAGATGTTCAGATGAAGGAAAAAAATGATGAAAAATCAATTGATCACGTTAAAATGAGAGTTAATATGTATGTATTTTTACAAATTTATTCACTCATTTGCATTACTGAGAGCAGGAAAGAGACAGGCTGCACTGTAAGCAGTATCTTCCTAAAATAATTTTATTAAAATAAATGATCAACAAATTAATCTGTCATGATGGTCTCTAAAAGGACATTATCTACACCAAATTATAAAATTCCAAATTAGAAAAATACTACAAACTACTGTTTATGAAAATACTTAAATAACAGACAAATCCAAATCCCCAACGCAAACAGGCTATGCGTTCCAGACCAGTTCAGCTCGATGACATCTCCTGTAGTCCTATTTAGCAACTTGATAGCAATCGTCTTTATAAAAAAGAAGCGTAGCTGATTTAAAAAATATATACAGTGCTCAGCATAATGGAGTAAAGCCCATTTGGTAAATGAGTATTTATATCTATTTCTCAGTGAATATAGGCAATGTATTTTGATGCATTGAAACAAAACAGATTTATTAAACCGATATATTTATTAAAATAATATTTTTGTCAGCAAACATATTGAAAGATAATACAATTAAATTCGAGCAAAATATTGCAAAACAACAATTTTTTTTTTTTATTTACATTTTTTTGCTTCTCCTGATTATTTATTTTTTGTATTTTTTAAAATTTGTATTTAATATTTTTCTATAACATAAATTTGGGTGTACTACTTTTTGGACCGTTATCGTAAGTTATTCGTTATATCGTAAGTTAGATGAGCTCCAGATTTGGCTTCAGGACTGACTAATGTATATGCACAAATATAATATTGAATAGCTTCCTATTACAAATATGAATTTAAAAGATAGATTTGTGAGGGGTGTGCTTGTATATGCTGAGCACTGTAACTGATGTGTTTTATGTTGTACAATTAAACATGAAAGTATTTTGAGTTTGTGGCTGCCACAAACCATTTTTAAGCGATTTAACCGAAGTCCCATAAAAACAAAACAAAAAAAATTTACTTTTGGGGCGAGGGAACCAGAACTGCTAAAATCTTAACTCGCTTCTGGATTTTTGCATACAAATTGACGTCATAGTTCCTCCATTCAATACTATCAGCTTTTTTTTTGTTGTAATTTTGATCTCTAGTTATTCTGCATTTCCTGCTGTTTACTAACTCATTGCATTTTTATTTCCAAAGGTTACGCTTTCCTCTTGTTTCAAGATGAGAGCTCTGTTCAAGCCCTTATCGATGCCTGTATTGAAGAGGACGGAAAACTCTACTTGTGTGTTTCCAGCCCCACCATTAAAGACAAACCTGTAAGGATCAATTGCACTACTGCAACTCAGTTCAAACAAGTATATAGTACATTGGTTTTACTTTTGTATAAAGTCAAAACTAGCCTGTATTCTGTTGAAACGTTGGTGCAACTAAGGATCTGTTGTGTTGAATTAGTATTTATTTATTTGGCTTATTATTACAGGTCCAAATTCGCCCGTGGAATCTTAACGATAGTGACTTTGTGATGGATGGATCACAGCCGCTGGACCCCAGGAAGACCATATTTGTGGGTGGAGTGCCACGTCCACTGCGTGCAGGTGTGGATGCTTTGTTTATGCCTTTCCATTTGCATAAACACACTGTGATGGAGTAACCAGGGCTTATTTTTGCACCAGGAAATGTCAATGTTACTCCTTCACAATTGAATTCAGGAGCCATTGAATAGTTCCCCTATAGTCTAATTTACCTTTGTAAGCACTGAGGGAAAAACCTCATCCATTTTCTTGTTGTTCTTTTCATCAATCATTACTGGTTATCTCTCTGTGGGTTTTGCAAATGGTTAACATATGAAAAGTATTAAATAGAGTTGGCCACTCACACACATTACTCCATTCGATGCTCAAATTGTAAGTTAAACCTCATTGTTGGGCCATTTTGAACGTTGTTGTATGCAGTTAGGATTGCGTAAATAAGTAACTCTCACTCAAAAATACTTTACAAATATGTACGTATATAGGGTTAGTGTGATTTAAGTAGGACATGTTCCTGAATAAACGTCTATGTCGATCCTGGGACAATATTTCAATCAGCCAATCAAATTGAAGGGATAAGTTTACATTTTATGTTTATTTTTGGCTTACAGTTAGGATTGTGTGCTTCTATATCATCTTCTGTGAATTATTTTTATATATAAATATTTCCCAAATGATGTTTAACAGAGGAATTTTTCACAGTATTTCCTATAATAATTTATCTTCTGGAGAAAGGCTTATTTGTTTTATTTCGGCTAGAATAAAAGCAGGTTTAAATTTTTTGAAACTCATTTTAATAGCTCAATATTATTAGCCCCTTTAAGCAATATTTATTTTTGATTGTCTGCAGAAGAAACTACTGTTATACAGTGACTTGCCTAATTACACTAATTAAGCCTTTGAATGTCACTTTAAGCTGAATACTAGTATCTTGAAAAACATCTAGTAAAATATAATGTGCTGTCATCATAGCAAAAAGAAAAGAAATCAGTTATTGGAGATGAGTTATTAAAACTGTTAAGTTTAAACTGTGCTTTAAACATCTTCACTGTAAGAAATATTTTAGCTACAAAAATCCTTCAGTCAAGAGCAGTAAGGGATTTTCTCCTTTTGTTGTTTGATTACTAATAAAAACAGGCGGCAGCAGGAATATTGCGCGCTGTCACTTTAAGAATAGTGCGGCTCTGATATGGTTTCTCTTTCACATGTCTTTTGATTCTCAACTTGTTTGTTTATTACACAAATGAGGGTTAATATGATTAATCACTAAACACCGCGCTCTGACACAAACGTGCATGTATTTAAAGCGTACATCAAAGCGCTTACATTAAGATGCCGTTAGATGTGTGTGCTCTGCTCGCTTCGCACTTTTAAAAATATGAATGATTCGCATCCCGTGCTGCAAACGTTACATTACAGTACATGCTTTGAGTCGTTTTCACGTGGAACTGAGCTTTGCAGAGCAACAAATGTGTACAACTGGAAAGGGGGCGGTATATGATGGAATAATCGTTTATCTCGATTAATGGTCTTTCATAATCTTTACAAGCTAAAACCGAAATCGAAACCGGATTTTCGATTAATTGCACAGCCCTAATATGACTCTTTGGTGGTGGTGTTGTTATTTGTATGATTTTTTTTTTCATACAATGAATGTTTATTAAGAAACTGATATGATTGTATGTTATATATTGTGTTGTGAATAAAGCCAATGCTGCTGATATGGCATTAAAACATAAAAAAGATATGTACACAATGATTTCAGAGCATTAACTCCCGTGTTGTGTTTCTGGCAGTGGAGCTGGCGATGATCATGGACAGGCTGTATGGCGGCGTGTGCTACGCAGGCATCGACACAGACCCAGAGCTGAAGTACCCCAAGGGCGCAGGGCGGGTCGCCTTCTCTAATCAGCAGAGCTACATTGCTGCTATCAGTGCTCGTTTTGTACAACTGCAGCATGGAGAAATCGATAAACGGGTCAGTGGCAACTTCCACCAAAAACACACACGCACACTCCCCTTCCATGAAATGACATTGATCTTGCGAGCCTCACAAACACTTAAGCTCAGTTTTTGGACTATGATCTTACCCTGTTTGTCACATTATGGCTTGTTTTTTGGCTGATAAACAGAGTTTTTTTGCATACAGTATTCAACATTTGATGTGGTTCAAAACCTTTCATTAAAGTTGTCTTAAAACTATTAAACAACCCCTGTTCTTACCTTAGGACAATTTTTATTACTGTAGTTATAGTGTAAAAGTAACGCAGGACTTTTTATTGCAAGAAAAATTGGAAATGGTTCTTAATGATCTGAATCTGAAATCTCCAGTGAAGGAAATGTATTATGAAACCCTAGTGTGGTTTTACTTTTTAGTTTTATTTTCATCACTATTTTCCTCAAATTAACTTTTAAAATATGTCAATTTTGCATTGTGGTCCATGTTTTTAGTATCATAGAGATACTATTGTATTGTTTTATTAATATATATTAGTTTGTTTTATTTTTTTATGCTTTTCAAATAGTCATTTTGTTAATTTTAGACATTTAAAAAGATTTTATTTAGAATAAAGTCATTATTTTATTTATATATATTTATATAAAAAGTTAAAAGTAGTTTATGAGCACTGCTGTGATATTTATCTTGCGTGTTAGATAAAACCTCAGATGAACAACAACATAGCATTATAGCATTAGCAAAAATAAGTCAGGCACTGCTAATCAAATGTCTGAACTGAAGATTCAGCAATTGTTGGTGACCGCCAATGCCAGTCCGACTGCTAAAGTTAGCTAAAATTGGGTCATGCAACACGACAATGATTTAAAATACACCAGGAAATCTACAACAGATCAGCTGAAAAAGAAGAACAACAACAAAAATCAAGGTGTTGCAATAGTCCAGTCAAAGTCCAGAGCTCATCCTGGCTGAAATTCTGTGCATAAAATACTCCAAATCTCCTCCAGAATCAGAGCTCAACACTAAGGATAAGTTTTGGTGGCCTAGTTGGGCCAGGGGTAAAGATTTTTTTTTGCTCTAACAAAATTTTCTCTGGCCCTACAAAAAATAAATAAATAATAAAATTAGTTAATTTTATCCATATATTTTAAATGTGTCAAAAACAAGCCACATATTGTTTTATACATACACATTTTATTCAAAATATTGATACCTTTTATGTGTTATTTCATAGGAACACAACAAGCGTAGTCAAACCCTATTGAATTTCACTTCATAAACTTATTGGTTACACTTACATTTGATCACCCACATTAAAACATTGTAGTAATTGATAGTATGTACACTGCAAAAAATGTTTTTCTTACGTTGAA
The DNA here is from genome assembly GCF_903798145.1 of Danio aesculapii. Lineage (NCBI taxonomy): Eukaryota > Metazoa > Chordata > Actinopteri > Cypriniformes > Danionidae > Danio > Danio aesculapii. Next base: position 5,254,572 of record NC_079455.1, read on the forward strand.
TGTTTTGTCTTGTCTTGCAAATACTATAACATATACTTAATTATGTACTTTTACCTTAAAATGGTTCTAAAATACCATCGAACACTGCTTTTCTTACATTTTTTTGTCTTGCTGCTTGTCCAAATATCTAAAAAATTCTTAAATCAACATGCTTTTTCTAGACAAGCAAAAAAACTGTTATGTTTTCAGAAGGATTATCCCGAAATGAAATGAGTTGTTCCTTAAAACATGCAAAACAGTCTGCCCAGTGGGGTAAGCAAAGTATTCTAGTTTTTCCTCTTGACATAAAATTATTATTATTTTGCTTGTTTAGGGGAAAAAACGTACTTTTTACTTATTATTTCCTAAAACAAGACAATCTAGAAAATGCTTCTTGATTTAAGATTTTTAAAAATATTTGGACTAGAATCAAGACAAAAAAGTTTAAGTAATCTATGTTCTACAGTGTTTTAGAACCGTTCCATGGTAAAGTACATAATGCTGTATATGTTATGGTACTTATAACATTTTAATAAGTGCTACAGTATACTGTAGTATTAACTATCATGTCATTAACTGCTAAACTGTATTGAATGTTGTACTAGACTTTGGTTTCTAGTATATTGTAAAGTCAAGCTGTTCATTTGTTTCTCTTGTCAAAGCTGATATTTAAAAATCAGGGCTGACAGTGGGTGCTATATGAATATTATTATATATATGTTTTATTTTGCAGATATATTTGACTGATTTTCTGTTTCCCTCGTCATCTATTAAATCTGTTAAGGAATTTTAGGTTAAACAAAAGATTTTACTATTTATCGAGAATCATGCCTTTTAGATTTTTGGCATTTGTCAACTTTAACTGTGCAATCATTAGTGAAAAATAGAAAAAATTGTAAAAATACCTACAGTGGGTGAAATAAATATTCAACACATCCCCATTTTTTTCAGAAAACATATTTCTAAAGGTGCTGTTGACTTAAAATTTTAACCCGATCTTGGTAACAACCAAAGAAATACATTTATGCAAAGAAAACAAATCTAATTACTTTACAAATGAAGTAATGTGGAATAAAATAAAATGACACAGGGAAAAAGTATTGAACACATGAAGAAAGAGAGGTGTAGAAAGGCAGTGAACGCCCAGACAGCAGCTGAAATCTCTCAGTTGTTCGTCATAAACCCTTTGTCCCTCCTAATTGTAGATTAATATCTGCTGCTTCAGTCCAACATCTACGTTAGCAGGATGATGAAGGCATTTCAGCAAGACAATGATCCAAAACACGGCCAAAGGAACTCTCAAATGGTCAAAAAAGACTCTTATTCTTGTTTTAATTTTGCTGTGGAGACATAATATTGAGAACTGAAAATGTCATGAAAATGCGCCATATTTGACTAAATCTATTTAATAATGCAAAAGCTCCAAGCATTTCGTAGGAAGGACCCGCATTTAACCATGTGCTGATCTCTCTGGGTTTAGGTGGAAGTGAAGCCATACGTCCTGGATGACCAGCTGTGTGATGAATGTCAGGGGACTCGCTGCGGAGGCAAGTTTGCTCCTTTCTTCTGCGCTAACGTGACCTGTCTCCAGTATTACTGTGAATATTGCTGGGCGGCGATCCACTCACGCGCCGGCCGGGAGTTCCACAAGCCCCTGGTGAAGGAAGGAGGCGACAGACCTCGTCACATCTCCTTCCGCTGGAACTAAAGCCGGCGGGGACGGGAGGAGAAGAGCGGGAACGAGCAGGAGACGGAGGAGCGTAGCCTAGGAGGAGTCGCAAAATCATCATCTAAATAAATGCACTTTTCTGTTGCTGGTTCCTTTTTAGTTTAATTTAAGAAGAAGAAAAAAAGACAAACGACAAAAAAAGGATTTTAATTTGTCATTTAATATATATGGAAAAAAAAGAAGATTCAGGAAGAAAAAGAAAATGTCTAATCCATCTCTCTATTTTTTTATAACTCCATTCTATTTAATTTTCAAGTGCACAGAGATGTGAATATATTGAGTATTAGTATAATTTGTCAGTAGGTATCTGCATGACTTTAGAATTGGCTTTTTTTCTGTTTAACCTTGCGATTTGGGAAGTATTACGTCCTATTTTAATTTAACGGAAAAGGCGAAGGAGCAAACGCGAATAGTGAGAAAAGGTGCGGGAAGAGTGCACTTATTTCTTTACAGATGTGTGGTTTAAGATCTCAGTTGTTAACCAAAGCTTGGGATTTGACGAAAACAGAAGAGGCGAATTCTCTCGACGCTCTGTTTTTATTTCGTGCGTGTGTATACTTTAAGACCATGCTAATCTTTAATGTTGACAACAACTGATTCCACAACAGCTGTCTGGATTTGATCTCCATGCAAGAAAACTAATACCTCAAGCTTAGCTGCTAGTTTAAGTCGAATATATATTTAAAAACGACAAAAAAATAGATAAAAATCAAGCTGGTCTAACCCGTTCCCCCCAGGACGGCAGGAAAAAAAAAGGAAGTGACATCAGCAAACAGCACATTGAGAAAACCTGCTCTGTCGCTTCCTGATTAGAATTGGAGATTCAGCATCCTTGTGGGGAATGTACGTTGGTAAAGTTGCAGTAGTCTGCCTGCGAAGCTGGTTCGAACGCGTGGAACTTGATTTCGTTTCTGGTCCTGCTTAGCGTCCGCGTTCTTTCAGGCTGTTAGCGGCAAGCCTTCATTTTTAATTTAGTTTTATTTTAACTCGCAATATGTCTCGTAAGCCTTTCCCCAGAAGCCCCCCCGAAAAGAGGTGTACGTACGAGCAGAACAGCTACTTGAAAGGGAGGAAGACAGACGAAACGATGAAGCTCCCGTACCGCAGCCGCAGTGTTGAAGTGTGAAGCATAACTGAAGGTAGTCCATGCATCTCTCCTCCCCCAACACTCACTTTCAGACATTAGGGAACCAAAGATGGCTGTTTCAGTAGCTAGTAAAACCATGGACGTTTGCAGATTTAATTTTGCCCCCCCTCCACCCAACCCCTAGTCTTCATCCCATTCGATATTTAAAGACCAGACGGGCTCCAGCAAACCAAAGATTGGCCTTGAATTCATCAGTCCTAGCTACACTAGTGAAAATCCTCAAACGAAGAAGACGCGCGTAATTCGTCAGGTAACGGCCAATTCTCGGAAAACCGATTAGCGCTAAAGTCAGGGAGTCAGTGATCAGTTGATACACTAGTGAGAAACTGCGTCACTCGAGCTGGTGGTGGTTGAACGTTTTCAAAGCGAAACACTTTTTGACGAATTTGCTGTTAACGAGAAACGAAAAAACGAAAAAAAAAAAAGATTATTTTATACATGGCCTGCTGATTTTTTGGTACAGTGTTTTCTAGCTAAATTATTTTGTCATGCACATATAAACATTTATTATGCACTACTTTTCTAAATACGTTTTTGTTTTCGACAGTCATTTTAGGCACATTTTTCACGAAACGGAAAAAAAAAACTCCTTTTTGCAATACCTCAATTTTTCACATTGTGAAAGGTAGCTTTTGTACTTTTGTTACTGAGAGATCTGCATATATGGAAACTTTCATTTGAAGAGAAAAGTGAATTTAATATATCTTATTTTCAATTATGCTTTTTATACATTTCAGTGCTGAGGAATCTTTACAGCTAAAGCAGCACGCACTTGTGTTGACGCGACAAATCTGCAGAGGAGAGAGAGCGCTCTTGTACACTAGATTTCAATTGGGAAAAATGATCCGACAGCAGCATGGTAAGAACACGTTGTCGTTCATGTCAAGCAAAAGCTCGTCTTTTTGGTTTCCTCTCTCCATAGCTGGAACATAAACTATAATATAAGGAGAATGCTAAATCTGGTCAGTTCACGAGAATGGATGTTTGATGTTTAGATATTTTAACATTTGAAAATATACATATATACATATATATATATTCTTGAACTGCCAACTAGTTCCTATTGTAACCCTTAGCATGCATGATGAGAAGAGAAAATAAAAAAACCGTACATGAATTAGCTCTTGAAATTAATCGTTGTGGTTGTGCACCAGATGTTTCTAAAGCTTTGATTTGAGGCCACCCCCACTACCTTGTTATTATTCTCTATGCCTTTCCCCGTAATCCAGTATCGATAGGATGCACAGAGGAAAAATACAGATATATATATACATTAAAAAAAACAACTATTTGCAGTGCAGGACGAAAGCATCTTCTTTAGTACGCTGTGTCGAAAAGACTTGAGAACTTCATCCCCACTGTCTGTTTGAAGTAAATCCAAACCCGTTTGGAGGAAGGGGAACTTAAGACTTGAATGTGGTAAATATGTTGCAAGTTAACGTCGAGTTGTTATGTGCAATACTTTTTTTGAACTTTTTTCCAGATAAAAAAAAGAAAAAACAAGACTCTTTGCAATGTAATTCTTTAATGCCATTTTTAATTGCCGACATTTAAAGAAGATGTTAATATGTTTTTCACAGTCATTTTCTACTGTTATTGTAATCCTTTTCATGCTGGTGTTTGTAAAAAAGAAACAAAAAAAAGACGAAATCAACCTATTTGTACTAATATAAATGATCGAAGTTATTTTTAAAACATTAAAGGTTTTGTGCTCATTTCGCTTATTTTGTTTCTTTGGAGCTACTGTGATTGATCGCATTGTAATTATTAGGTCAACGATGTATCTAGCTGTTTATCGGTCTATTTTTAATTGGAATGTATAATTAATTTTTATAATTTTGATCAGATTTTTGTTATATTTTTGAGGTGAAGCTTTTAATATGTTAAAGTGTCTAGTTTTTACTAATTGCTATATTGTGCTCCACAATATATGGTTCACATTTTCTGAAGGAAAATAAATATTTAAATATCTGTCTGTTAACGATGTTACTTAATGGCGAAAATTTCAATAGTTTTTAACTGTGTATGGGAAGGTTGTCGTATTTATTAATAGCATTTTTTTACTTAAGATATCACCTTAATTTTTATTGTCATTTCACTTTATAAGTTCCTATTTTTGTATTTTGCTTTCTAATTAAGTTATGTTATACGAAATGTTCATATTCTAGGAGTTGGTCTGTAAGTGCTAGTGAAACGAAAAGAAAAATCTAATGTTATTTAATTGTTTGCAGCCAACTATTTATAACAATATGCATAATTTTTAAATATTTGTAATGTGAAATGTTGAATGAATAAAACTTAACTGTGACGAGACATCCGATTCTCTCTTGATTTATTGCGTTTGTGTTTTTTTCTGAACTGTCGTCGCGATTACAGTTGTGCATTTCAGCTGTTCGTTTGGAATTGTAGTTATTATTTTTTGACCTCCCTAGACTCATGTGACTGGAATGTTTGTGTACACATGTACAAAGTAGCCTGAAGCAAGAACTGCATTTATTTTCTCCACAGAGAAATTGATTTTTACCAGTAACCTAAACCATTGAAGGGATAATTCACCCAAAAACCTAATGACCTCATTGTTTACTCTCTCCCTCATGTGGTTTTAAACCTTTATGAGTTTGTTTCTTGTGTTTAACACATAGGAAGATATTTTGGGGGAATATAAATAAATAATCTACCATGTTTTTAAATTCATTAGATCTCATAGAAATTAAGCTTTGTAGTCAGTGAAAGTCAGGGAATTTGATATTCGTTTTAAAGTAAGAACCCTGATTTTGTAATATATATATATATATATATATATATATATATATATATATATATATATATATATATATATATATATATATATATATATATACACAGTCAAGCCCAAAATTATTCATACCCTTGGCAAATTCTGATAGCACAATGAAACAGTAGCAATACATCAAAAATTCTCAACAACATCAGGCAGCCTGCAGAGAAACTTTTCAACATTTCAGTATGGCAACGACGCAAAACACACAGCAAAATTGGTGAAGTCATGGTTAGCAGTAAAAAAAAAAAAGTTTTGCAATGGCCCAGCCAGAGTCCTGACTTAAATCCAATCGAGAATCTGTGGAGGGGGCTAAAAATATCAGGGTGGTGTCAAGCAGACAATCCAAATTAAACATTTTGTAGCTCATCGCTAAAGATGAATGGGCAGAAATGCCAGCAGAGACATGCAAAAAGCTGGTCAGCAATTATAGGAAGCATTTGATTGCTGTAAAATAGCAAACAAAGGATTTTCTATTGATTATTGAGAAGGGCATGAGCAACTTTGGGCATTTTATGTTTAAATGCAGATAAAAGTTGAGAATTATTTTTATTTTTCCCACAATAATGTCTCGTCCATCGTCTCATTTTCTTGTGGGAAAAGTCAGTCATTTCAGGTTAAAAAATGCTAGTTGATTAAATGTAATTTAAAGTCAGACTTTACCAGGGTACGAATAATATCAGGCTTGACTGCGTATGGGTATATAGTTATAAATACAGTAGCCTATTTTTCCTTTTTCAATTACTGTGCTCTCAGTGGCGCCATCTGTTGTTTCTTAAAGGCGCTGTTTATTTGTTCTGATTGCATTTCTTTGACTCAGTCAATTAGTCATAAATCAGTTGTACCGTACTCTCTGAAGTGTCATACAGGATAAAAAGAATTCAGAAGCAATATAAGACCATTTTCACTTCACAACTCGTATGCCAGCCAACACGAATGTTATTAGATCTGTTTTTTTTTTGTCTCTCACTATTTTATTCATCTTTTTGAGCTCCACAACAGATCAACTTTTACCTTATAAACATCTTCATAAACATACGACTGCTTCTGTGAATTTTTTTTTTTTTCTGGGTTGTCAGCCATCTTGCTGAAGTAATGAAGTATGATCCGCCCTAATAAACCACTGAACATGCCTCAATTGTTCCCTTATATCTCTCCAGCTCCAGGAAAGGATCTGTAGAATAATAGAAAGAGTGCAATGAGATCATCCTCGTCTCTGTCTCTGGAAACAAAGGTTGAGCTCTGTGTGTAGTCGGGTCACAGTCTAATTATTTATTCCCCATGAGACTGTGGGACAGGAAATGTATCTCTGTGCTGATGAGCGGTGTCAGTCACATCACACTCATTTTGGTTTATCGGATGGTAAACGGATCGATTATCAACTGAAGCTGTGCATGATGTGACATCAACACCACACCTATTAACAGGAAATGTACATGAGTAAAGACTATTTTCTCTTAGGCTTCGTATCTTAAACGAATGAGTAGGAACACTCCTCTCCATGTGCACCGTACACTTCCATCTTACAAGGACTCAAAGAAAGCAATGTTTATTTGTGAGTGTACCACAAATCATGTTGCACTAGTTCTTGTTGAACTTTAATACAACCCCAAATCAGAAAAGTTAGGACAGTAATCGCAAATAAAAAAGTAGTGATTTCTAAATTTACTTTGACTTGTATTTCATTGCAGGCAATACACCAAATATTATTTAAGGTGTTCCTCATGAATTGTATTCTTTTTTTCCCCAAAAAACAAACACGTTTTCCAATTTTAGTTCTTGGTACATTCATTCATTCATTCATTCATTTTCTTTTCGGCTTAGTCCCTTTATTAATCCGGGGTCGCCACAGCGGAATGAACCGCCAACTTATCCAGCATGTTTTTACACAGCGCTGGATGCCCTTCCAGCTGCAACCCATCTCTGGGAAACATCCATACACTCATACATACACAAATACACTACAGACAATTTAGCCTACCCATTTCACCTGTACCGCATGTCTTTGTACTGTGGGGGAAACCGGAACACCCGGAGGAAACCCACGCGAACGCAGGGAGAGCATGCAAACTCCACACCCAGCTGATGCTCGAACTTGTGACCTTCTTGCTGTGAGGTGACAGCACTACCTACTGCGCCACTGCGTCGCCACGTTCTTGATACACATTTGAAAAAAAGTTGAAACAGTAAAGCTAATTATCTTCTTTATTCTCCATTTCCACCTGGGGATACTCTTCCCGAGGCCCTCAGACTATGCAGAGTCACTGATTCGATCCAAGACCAACGACGAGATGATCCCAAGGTTTCCATATCCTGGACCAGGCCGTATTCTGAGCAGCTACTGTGATGGTCATGGAAGAGTGGAGAACATGAGACTGATTCCTGTGACGCTCCAGAGACAGACGAGTCTTCGCTGAGGCCAGCTTCCAGCCTCCGCCACTGAGACTGCAGCTCTGCACAAGACGTTTGGCCAGCGGAGCCTGGTTTCTCTCAAGGTTTTTTTTCTTCACTTCCGCCATTAGTGAAGTTTTTTTCCCTCTCCGCTGTCGCCACTGGCTTGCATGGTTCAGGATCTATAGAGCTGCGCATCGTTGGATTTCTCTTCAATATTTGGACTCTCAGTAGTGATTATTAAACCACACTGAACTGAGCTAAACTGAACTGAACTTAAACACTACAAACTGAACTACACTGTTCCTATTTACTATGACCTTTTATGTGAAGCTGCTTTGACACAATCTACATTGTATAAGCGCTATACAAATAAAGGTGAATTGAATTGAATTAAAGCATTTACCATTTTGTAATGTTGCCATTCCTTTTCACAACACTTAAAAGATGTTTAGGGACTAAAGACACCAAGTGATGAAGTGTTTCATGTCTTAAGGTGGGCAACAGAATGGGGTGTTTGTTGTTGCAGTTTGCACTTCAAAATGTGCCGCAGATTCTTTATTGGAGACAGGTCAGGACTGCAGGCAGGCCATTCAAGTACCTGTATCCTCTTCCTCCTTAGCCAGGACTTTGTGTGGTTTTGCATTGTCTTGTTGAAACATGAATGCGCATCTCTGGAAAAGCAGGCAGCATGTTGTTCTCCATAATCTCTATGTACTGTTCAGCATTAATGCTGCCATCACAGAAGTGCAAGTTACTTTTGCCAAGGGCACTGACACAACCCCAAATCATGACAAACGTTGGCTTTTGGACTTGCTGGTAACAGTCTGGATGATCTTTTTCTTCTTTAGTCCAGAGCACACAGCCTCCATTTCTCACAAAAGTACCTGAAAAACTGATTCATCTGACTACAGTACATGTTTCCACCGTGTGATGGTTCATCCCAGATGCCTCCTAGCCCAGAGAATTCGTCTGCGCTTCTGGACACTGTTAACATAGGGCTTCCTTTTGGCACAGTACAGTTTTAACTGGCATTTGTGGATGTAACTACTTATTGTGTTTAAGTAGTCCTGAGCCCATGTGGTGATATCGCTTATGGATGAATGACAACTCTTGATGCAGTGCCACCTGAGGGATCGGAGATCGTGGTTGTTCAGCTTAGTCTTGTGCCCTTGTCCTTTACCCGCTGAAATTCCACCAGATTACTTGAATTTTTTAATTATGTTATGCACTGTTGTAGGTGAAATATTCAAATGTCTTCCTATCTTTCTTTGAGGAGCATTGTTTTTAAACATTTCAATAATTGTCTTACATATTTGTTGGCAATCTCGTGATTCTCGGCCCATCTTTGCTCCTAAAGGACTAGACCTTTTTTGGATGCTGCTTTTGTACAATCAGCTGTTGACATCACCTCTTTCAAATCACATCATTATTTAACCAGTTCACCCGATTACTAGCCCTAAACCACTCCTGCACCTTTTTTTTAATGTGTTGCAGGTCTGAGTGACAGGAAAGGATGTATATTTACAAATGAAATGAAATTGACCAGACAAAACATGAAATATGCAATGAAATACAAGTCAAAGTAACTTTAGAAATCACTACTTTCTTTTTATATTTGTGTTTTTCATACTGTCTCAACTTTTTCTGATTTGGGGTTGTACCTCTATCTTGAACAATATTATAGTATGTGTATAGTATTATTAGATTACCGCTCTGGTATGTTAGTTATGTATAGGTTTAAAAAAGCTCTTACATCCAGTGTTGTGTTACAGCATACTTCTAAAAAAAATTTTACTTCTAAAGTAAAGTGTAAAAGTTTTGGACGTGTACACTCACCGGCCACTTTATTAGGTACACCTGTCCAACTGCTCGCAAATAAACTAGAAATTAACACAAATTTCTTATCAGCCAATCACATGGCAGCAACTCGATGTGTTTAGGCATGTAGACATGGTCAAGATGATCTGCTGCATCTACCGAGCATCAGAATGGAGATATAATATCCATTTTACATATTAGGCTACTAAAGCACAACAACAGCCTTATTACGTTCATTAGATGTAATGTAAATTAAGTTTTTAGTCAGTGAAATTCAGCGAGTTTAATAGTTCTGGCTTGAAGCCTGGGAATCTCTTTCTCCGTTCTTCATGCTGGAGAGGATCAGACTGCGCAAAAGGTGTGGAGAATGGGTCACATCGAATACGGTCCCATCTGATTGGCTGAAAGGTACGAGTCGCCTGCTTCTGCCAGGAAAGTTTCAAAACACATACACACACGTATCCAGGTGGAGTCGTATGTGAAAGAGGATTTGCACATTCTCATTCAGGATGAACTCGCAAATTTTAAACATTCAAAACTTATTGTACACTCTTATATGTGAATTTGGTTTCATGCATGGCTACGCATGTGTACATCGTGTCTTTTGCGTGTTTATTCGTCTTAATAAATGTGACCTTCTTTAGCTGAAAAATTTATATGTTCCTTTTCCTTTGGCTTAGTCCCTTTATTCATCAGGGGTCGCCACAGCGGAATGAACCACCAACTTATCCAGCATATGTTTTACAGTGGATGCCCTTCCAGCTGCAACCCAGTACTGGGAAACATCCATACACTCTCAAATGCACACACATACACTATGGCCAATTTAGCTTATTCAATTCACCTATAGCGCATGTGTTTGGACTGTGGGGGAAATCGGAGCACTAGGAGGAACTCACGTGTACACGGGGAGAACCTACCGTGGGCTCAAACCAGTGATCTTCTTGCTGTGAGGCGACAGTGCTAACCACTGAGCCACTGTGTCGCCAAAAATATAATTATTTTGCAAAATATATTTGTATTTTGTTACTCTCCTACTATGAATTGGTTAATCCAGAACTATTTACAGAAAGCACATTAAAAGTAACTAATTAAATTTCTTCAAAATTAAAAAGTAATCTTTTACTTTTTTTGCGGAAAAGTAATCTACTTTACTTTGTAACTGATTACACCCAACACTATATTATTGGTTCAGATGATGTATAATTCATATATGTGACGCCCTCTGGTGGCTAGAGATAAAACAGTCAAATCAATATACACTCCCCGGCCACTTTATTAGGTACACCTTACTAGTACCAGGTTGGACCCTCTTTTGGATTCAGAACTGCCTTAATTCTTCGTGGCATAGATTCAACAAGGTACTGGAAATATTCCTCAGAGATTTTTTTTCTTTTTCCATATTGACATGATGGCATCACACAATTGCTGCAGATTTGTCAGCTGCACATCCATGATGAGAACCTCCTTTCCACCTGGTGACTGTGGAGGCTGTTTGAGTACAGTGAACTCATTGTCATGTTCAGGAAACCAGTCTGAGATGATTTGCGCTTTATGACATGGTGCGTTATCCTGCTGAAAGTAGCCATCAGAAAATGTATACACTGTGGTCATAAAGGGATGGACATGGTCAGCAACAATATTAAGGTAGACTGTGGCATTGACACAATGCTCAATTGGTTCTAATGGGCCCAAAGTGTGCCAAGAAAATATCACCCACGCCACCACCAGCCTGAATAGTTGATACAAGCCAGGATGTATCCATGCTTTCATGTTGTTGATGCCAAATTCTGACCCTACCATCCGAATGTTGCAGCAGAACTCGAGGCTCATTAGACCAGGTAACATTTTTCCAATCTTCTATTGTCCAATTTTGGTGAGCCTGTGTGAATTGTAGCCTCAGTGGTCGTCTGCTGCTGTAGCACATCCGCCTCAAGGTTGGATGTGTTGTACATTGGGAGATGCTCTTCTGCAGACTTTGGTTGTAACGAGTGGTTATTTAAGTTACTGTTATCTTTCTACCAGCTCAAACCAGTCTGGCCATTCTCCTCTGACTTCTGTCATCAACAAGGCATTTGCGCCCACAGAACTGCCGCTCACTGGATATTTCCTCTTTTTTTGGATCATTCTCTGTAAACCCTAGAGATGGTTGTGTGTGAAAATCTCAGTAGATCAGCAGTTTCTGAAATACTTAGACCAGCCTGTCTTGCACCAACAACCATGCCACATTTAAAGTCACTCAAATCTCCTTTCCTCCCCATTCTGATGCTCAGTTTGAACTGCAGCAGATCGTCTTGACCTTGTCTACATGCATAAATGCATTGAGTTCCTGCCATGTGATTGTCATTTTAGAAATTTGTATTAACGACAGCTGTACCTAATAAAGTGAACAGTGAGTGTAGGTAGCAGTCCCATAATTGATCAACTTATAAATATGATTAAAGTTGATTTGATCATTATAAGTACACTTAATTGCACTTATTGTCAATTCTGCATGAGCATTTAATGAGTGTTCAA